>NC_084553.2:9998450-10013450 GCF_033978685.3 Nerophis lumbriciformis
TTTTGACTAAAATTTTAACTTTTGTTATAACACAGCCAACATTCTAAGTTTTTCTTGTGAAATGGTCACCTTTTTCTTGTGAAATTCCAACTCATTTTTTCACAACAAGCTTTTTTTATATTTGCATAGTATGTATATATTATTAATGTTGTAAATACACATCTTTATATATCTAGAAAGGGTGGTCCTAAAGAGGGAGGCATTATTCGGAGGTCTCAAGAGAGGTGTGAACAAGTTAGGACATAAATAATAGTCCCAATATAGAAAACCATTGCATCTATAAGAGAATGTCTCATTTGCACCCCTGGTGGTGACATCTATCAAAATGAGGGTGGTCCCAAAAAAGAGGGATTTTTCAAATTGACTATGTGTCGCTTTTAAAAGTGCTCCCCCTCTGGTCAACATATGAAATAACAAGTGTGCGTAAGAAATTGAAATGCGCCCCCTTTCGCCAAAATGAACAAAAAAATGTTTTTTAAAAAGTACATAGAGACATACTGTAATAACTTGAAGTAAATAATGAAGATTAAAAGCCAATTACAAACAAACAATTAAATTAACCAAAAGCAGTCTTTTTCTCACAATGTGTCGATTTTTTTCTTTTAAAATTGGGAACTATTTCTCATATTCTTTCTGTTTCTGTAATATTGCAATATTTTCTTGTAAAAAATATTACTTTTTTGCATAACTTCTTTACTTTTTAATGCAAAATGGTGACATTTGTCATATAAAAAATTCAGACTTTTATCAAAATATTGCCAATTTTTTTGTTGTTCTTGTAAAATAGTGACATTTTCTGAGTAAAATTATGACTTTTGTCATAATTTTGCCAAGTAAAATTCGGATTATCATTATAACATTGCCAACATTTTTTAAGTATTCTTAAAAATGTGTGACTTTTGTCGAGTAAAATGACGACTCTTTTCATAAAGTTACCCCAATTTCAAACTTTTCTTGTAAAATTGCGACTGTAATTGAGTAACATTCCAACTTTTATCATAATATTGCACAAATGTTCAGTTTTTTTTGTAACATTTTGACTAAAATTCTAACTTTTATTATAATACAGCCAACATTCTAAGTTTTTCTTGTGAAATTGTCACCTTTTTCTTGTAAAATTCCAACTCATTTTTTCACAACAAGCTTTTTTTATATTTGCATTGTATGTATATATTATTAATGTTGTAAATACACATCTTTATATATCTAGAAAGGGTGGTCCTAAAGAGGGAGGCATTATTCGGAGGTCTCAAGAGAGGTGTGAACAAGATAGGACATAAATCATGGTCCCAATATAGAAAACCATTGCATCTAATAGAGAATGTCTCATTTGCACCCTTGGTGGTGACATCTATCAAAATGAGGGTGGTCCCAAAAAAGAGGGATTTTTCAAATTGACTATGTGTCGCTTTTAAAAGTGCTCCACCTCTGGTCAACATATGAAATAACAAGTGTGTGTAAGAAATTGAAATGCGCCCTCTTTGGCCAAAATTACCAAAAAAATGTTTTTTAAAAAGTACATAGAGACATACTGTAATAACTTGAAGTAAATAATGAAGATTAAAAACCAATTACAAACAAAAAATTAAATTAACTTAAAGCACTTTTTCTCACAATGTGTCGACTTTTTTCTTTTAAAATTGGGAACAATTTCTCATATTCTTTCTGTTTCTGTAATATTGCAATATTTTCTTGTAAAAATATTATTTTTTTGCGTAACTTCTTTACTTTTTAATGCAAAATGGTGACATTTGTCATATAAAAAATTCAGACTTGTATCACAATATTGCCAATGTTTTTGTTGTTCTTGTAAAACAGTGACATTTTCTGAGTAAAATTATGACTTTTGTCATAATTTTGCCAAGTAAAATTCCGATTATTATTATAACATTGCCAACGTTTTTTAAGTATTCTTAAAAAATTGTGACTTTTGTCGAGTAAAATTACGACTCTTTTCATAGTTACCCCAATTTCAAACTTTTCTTGTAAAATTGCGACTGTAATTGAGTAAAATTCCAACTTTTATCATAATATTGCACAAATGTTCAGTTTTTCTTGTAACATTTAGACTAAAATTCTAACTTTTATTATAATACAGCCAACATTCTAAGTTTTTCTTGTGAAATTGTCACCTTTTTCTTGTGAAATTGTCACCTTTTTCTTGTGAAATTCCAACTCATTTTTTCACAGCAAGCTTTTTTATTTTTGCATAGTATGTATATATTATTAATGTGGTAAATACACATCTTTATATATCTAGAAAGGGTGGTCCTAAAGAGGGAGGCATTAATCGGAGGTTTCAAGAAGGTAAGAAATACAAGAAGGTGTGTGTGTGTGTGTGTGTGTGTGTGTGTGTGTGTGTGTGTGTGTGTGTGTGTGTGTGTGTGTGTGTGTGTGTGTGTGTGTGTGTGCACACGGTACAGTCTGTCTCCTCATAAATCAACATCAGAATGGCTTGACGGTGCACTCACATGTTCTCTATAATCCAAGTGAAAGGCTAGGCTGGTGCCAAAGCGGTTGAGTTGTGGACCCTCAGACTCTGAGAGAAACCCTGCAGGATGGTTTTGCTCAGACAGACGAGGATGTTATGAAAAAACCGCATCCCCTCAGGGACGGGGTGGGGGGGGACTCTTCTGTCAGCGTACAGGATTATGCGGAGTATGTGACTGGGTGCATGGTCATGGTATAGCGTTTTCCCAACATTTTTCCAGTTTCTCATCACAACAAGTCCGAAAAGGAGTCAGAATAAGTAGGGCCTGGGGATGTGGACCTAAGTCCGAATGGCGGTATATACCGGTATCTTAAAAATTGGCAAAGTTCTTAAGGTTGCCTACCTTTTACGGCTCGATAACCAGTGTTGAGCGTACTCAGATTATTTTTGTTTGTAAGAACTGACATAATGTGTTGTTTCTCCTTATAAATAAACAACACATGATGAAGAGGGCTGCAAATTTAAGAGCCAGACCCTCAGGGGCCGGACATTGAAATGTGGATGTTTCGCCAGTAAAGTGCCTCCGCGGGTTGTATTTCTTTCAGACTGCGTTTACTTAATTTGCTTAGTAAGCACATCATCTTTCACACCGCACCGTCGATAAATCCATCATTCTGCCCTCGCTACTCGTTTCCAGCGTGTGCAGCTAGTTAACACTATGAAGAAAAACAAGCTCTAGTTTTTGTTTGAGGATTGATGGTTCTTCTTTTGAATTTTGTTCCTTCTTTAGTTGTATTTCCTTACACTTCTTCCTGCATTTAGGTTTATAAAACTGAAAATATAGACATAACAAAAGTATAACATCCTTTGTGTATTAGGTTTAGTGGTATTATATTCACACAATGAACTACACGTATAGAAATTACACAACATTCACACACCAAACATTGTATGTGACTTATCACTATGAGCATTGTCGCCCTCTACCGGTCAAATTTAGCGCTACATGTGTTAAATGTTCCACGTCCCAAGAGCTAGCTTCTGTAGCTGAGGATCGGACCGCCAAGTGCCCTGCCTTCGGCTTCCGTCCAGCTCACATTGCACCCGACCTCTATGGCCCCTGCTATGGGTGGTGAGCCCATTGGAGGGGGGACCCACGTTGCCTCTTCGGGCTGTGCCCGGCCGGGCCCCATGGGGACAGGCCCGGCCACCAGGCGCTTGCCATCGTGCCCCAACTCCGGGCCTGGCTCCGGAGGGGGGCCCCGGTGACCCGCGTCCGGGCGAGGGAAATATGAGTCTCGGTTCTTGCATTTCCATAGAAGTCTTCGAGGTTCGCAGCCGAGTGTGAAGCGACTGGGATGAGAATCAGCACCTCCAAGTCCGAGTCCATGGTTCTCGCCCGGAAAAGGGTGGAATGCCATCTTCGGGTTGGGGAGGAGACCCTGACCCAAGTGGAGGAGTTCAAGTACCTCGGAGTCTTGTTCACGAATGAGGGAAGAGTGGATCGTGAGATCGACAGGCGGATCGGTGCGGCGTCTTCAGTCATGCGGACGCTGTATCGATCCGTTGTGGCGAAGAAGGAGCTGAGCCGGAAGGCAAAGCTCTCAATTTACCGGTCGATCTACGTTCCCATCCTCACCTATGGTCATGAGCTTTGGGTTATGACCGAAAGGACAAGATCACGGGTACAAGCGGCCGAAATGAGTTCCCTCCGCCGGGTGGCGGGGCTCTCCCTTAGAGATAGGGTGAGAAGCTCTGTCATCCGGGGGGAGCTCAAAGTAAAGCCGCTGCTCCTTCACATCGAGAGGAGCCAGATGAGGTGGTTCGGGCATCTGGTCAGGATGCCACCCGAGCGCCTCCCTAGGGAGGTGTTTAGGGCACGTCCGAACGGTAGGAGGCCACGAGGAAGACCCAGGACACGTTGGGAAGACTATGTCTACCGGCTGGCCTGGGAACGCCTCGGGATCCCCCAGGAGGAGCTGGACGAAGTGGCTGGGGAGAGGGAAGTCTGGGCTTCCCTGCTTAGGCTGCTGCCCCCGCGACCCGACCTCGCATAAGCGGAAGAAGATGGATGGATGGATGGATGGATGGATGGATGGATGGATGTGTTAAATGAGGTTTGATCTGGTTCACCCTGGTCGCATGGTGATGCAGGGTTTGTTCTCCCAGGGTGCAAGCGGACGACTCCGGACAGGACTTGCAGGTAGGAACACAATAGTAAAATAACACTCAAATAGGTACAAAACAAAAACAAACAAAAAGGTGCCGATCGCACCTGAAGCTAAGCTACTACTTAGCACAGACTAGGGATCACTAGCAGGGGCTAGGAGACAAGCAAAACTAACGTGACAGTAGCGTGACGCAAATAAAGAAGCCAGACCGACTGACTGGCAAAGGCAGGCTTAAATAATGTCAGTGATTACAAACAAGTGCGCGTCCCGAACACAAGAGGCAGGTGAAACTAATAAGTAGCCATGGTAACAAACTCAGAGGAGCATAAACAGGAACTAAAGGAGTCCCAAACTAACAGAAAACACAAGTGAATCGAGAAACTTGCACAGACTATGATCCGGGCAGCGGATCATAACAAAAACAACACAACTACGAGCACAAAAGACACCACAAAGTCAGCAATTTCAATACAAAACAAATTATATGCAAAATAAACAATATGTTCCATTGAAAATGTAGAACATTACACACGGCGCTGAGAAATCTGTCAATATGTTTTAGTACGATTTTGAAAGCTATGATGGATTGTCAGAGCATTACGGCTACCATAGTCAGACGTACTGTGCTTCAACATACTGTATTATTATGGTGTGTGTATAAGGACCCCAAAATGACACCTTTTAGCAGATATTATCTGACATTTTGTTTCGCAATATTATGCAAAATCAACTGCTACCTGTTGACGTGTATTTGGGATCTGCATAAGTCCTGAAAATGTGTGCGCGGCCGCCATTGTAGTCCGTGCCGTAGTCGATAAGCTCCTTCTTTTTCTTTATCCTCTCGTTGTGGGGCATTCATCCTTCGCTGTTGCCATTTCTAATATGAAGTAGCGTAAAATTCTAACTCATGTCTGTCGGTAGACTCGCTATGGAAGCGCTAAGAGCTAACGATACAACAAAGATGACGGTGGGGGTAGACGCTGTCGAAGTGGAGGCACGTAAATAAGACCGCCCACAAAACGGCGCATCCTGAAGCGATGTTCAGAATGCCACCTGTGCAACAAATCCAGTCGAGAAATTTCCTTGCTCCTAAATATTCCAAAGTCAACTTTATTATAAGAAAAGTGAAGAGTTTGGGAACAACAGCAACTAAGCCACCGAGTGGTAGGCCACGTAAACTGACAGAGAGGGGTCGGCGGATGCTGAAGTGCATAGTGCGAAGACTTTCTGCATAGTCAGTTGCTACAGAGCTCCAAACTTCCAATTAGCCCACGTACAGTACGCAGTGAGCTTCATGGAATGGGTTTCCATGGCCGAGCAGCTGCATCTAAGCCATACATCACCAAGTCCAATGCAAAGCTTGGGATGCAGTGGTGTAAAGCATGTCGCCACTGGACTCTAGAACCTTCTCTGGAGTGATGAATCACGCTTTTCCATCTGGCAATCTGATGGACCGGTCTGGGTTTGGAGGTTGCCAGGAGAACGCTACATTTCGGACTGCATTGTGCCGAGTGTGAAATTTGGTGGAGGAGGAATTATGGTGTGGGTGTTGGTTTTTCAGGACTTGGGCTTGGATTCTTAGTTCCAGTGAAAGCAACTTTGAATGCTCCAGGATACCAAAACATTTTGGACAATTCCATGCTCCCAACCTTGTGGGAACAGTTTGGAGCGGGCCCCTTCCTCTTCCAACATGACTGTGCACCAGTGCACAAAAGCAAGGTCCATAAAGACATGGATGAAACTGTCTGGTGAGGATGAACTTGACTGGCTTGCACAGAGTCCTGACCTGAACCCCGATAGAACACCATTGGGATAATTTAGAACGGAGACTGAGAGCCAGGCCTTCTCCACCAACATCAGTGTGTGACCTCACCAATGTGCTTTTTTGAAGACTGGTCGAAAATTCCTATAAAACACACTCCGCAACCTTGTGGACAGCCTTCCCAGAAGAGTTGAAGCTGTAATAGCTGCAAAAGGTGGACCGACATATTGAACCCTATGGGTTAGGAATGGGATGGCACTTCAAGTTCATATGTGAGTCAAGGCAGGTGGCCAAATACTTTTGGCAATATAGTTTATATTGTAGTGTGGAATGTTAGAACATGTTTGATCAAGTAAGACGAGTCAAACGGTGTCAAACACATTTGTTTTTAATCATCTGGAATGGACTTATGCTGTCTTTTAATTGAAGTGGAGTGGTAATTAGTTATTTGGCGACACCTGGTGACCGGGATTATTTATTACTTTAAGCTCGTGGCGCTGAAAGTTGAACGATGCGGACACGTTTGTTACTGAATACTTTCTAAAAACCCTTCTGCCTTGGAGACTTTGTATGCGTACGTAATATTAATTTGTTATTATTTGATACTTGTTGATATTGACAGATGTAGCATTTTACACTGCAATATTGCTCAATGATTATTACGTATGTCTAGCTTGTGTGCTATTGTGTGCTTAGCTGTCGCGTAGCTGCTATCTCCTTTAGCTATAGCCTACCCTGTTTACTTTTTGTAAATGACTTTAGTGCAATTGTGTGTTAATTGAGGGAGGTTTAGATGGGCCAGGGCTAGAGATGTCCGATAATATCGGACTGCCGATATTATCGGCCGATAAATGCTTTAAAATGTAATATCGGAAATTATCGGCATCGGTTTCAAAAAGTACAATTTATGACTTTTTAAAACGCCGCTGTGTACACGGACGTAGGGAGAAGTACAGAGCGCCAATAAACCTTAAAGGCATTGCCTTTGCGTGCCGGCCCAATCACATAATATCTACGGCTTTCCACACACACAAGTGAATGCAAGGCATAATGGGTCAATAGCCATACAGGTCACACTGAGGGTGGCCGTATAAACAACTTTAACACTGTTACAAATATGCGCCACACTGTGAACCCACACCAAACAAGAATGACAAACACATTTCGGAAGAACATCCGCACCGTAACACAACATAAACACAACAGGACAAATACCCAGAAACCCTTGCAGCACTAACTCTTCCGGGACGCTACAATATACACCCCCCCGCTACCCCTACCCCTCTTAGCCCCCCCACCTCAACCCCGCCCACCTCAACCTCCTCATGCATGCCATTATCGGACATCTCTAGCCAGGGCAAGTTGTCTCGACGGCCCTGGTTCTACTTGGATGGCCACAAAATAAGTGATCTTATTCATTTATTGACATTTCTTTTGTACGTATTTGTTTATTTACTCTGTTGCGTGTACCAGCGCGCTACTTTTACGACTAATTTCTATTATTACTAATATAATTCCTGTTATTGTTAATAGGATTATGAACTAGAACTGTACCATCCAGACCAGAGTACCTCACCAGATAATACTTGTGCTAAATGAGTTTAATGTAGTCCGAGGTCACTCTCGGATGTATTTTCTTGATGGTCGTGTTTGTTGTTGATTTTCCTGAGACGCCGACTTCTGACAGGCGCTCCCGACGTAACGCTTATTACGATCGCTCAAGCGTGTTCAATCAATGCGGCCGTCCGCTGGTTTGTTCATCGACGGCGACGCTTCCTGACGGGCCTGCGTGGCCGCCGCCCTGGGAAAGAACGCGAGCAATCTCGTCGGGTTGAAATCACCTGACAACAGAAAAAGAAAGTGAGTTCACCGTGAAACAACACGTGTGCGTGGCGAGGGTGGAGGGAAGAGCGCCGCTGGGCCACGCGTTTAGAAGACCACCCGCTGTTTGAAACACTTCCTGTTTGTTTTTTGTTTTTTTTTACACAATAAAAGAGGCTTGACTCTGCTTGAAAAAATTGACTACAAAACTATTTTTATATATATGTGTATATATGTGTATATATATATATATATATATATATATATATATATTTATATATATATATATATAAAAATATATATATATATATATATATATATATATATACATATATATGTATATACTGTATATATACTGTATATATATATATATATATATACATATATATGTATATACTGTATATATACTGTATATATGAATGTATATATATATATATATATGTATGTGTGTATACTATGTGTGTATATATATATGTATATAATGTATATATATACTATGTATATGTGTGTGTATAGGTGTATATATGTGTATATGTATATATGTATATATATATATACATATATATATATATATATATATATATATATATATATATATATATACATATATACATATATATATATATATATATACATATATATACGATATATACATATATATATATACACATATAAACACATATATACATATATATATACGGTATATACATATATATATATATATATATATATATATATATATATATATATATATATATATATATATATATATATATATATATCAGTGACGTGCGGTGAGGTTCATGACTGGTGAGGCACTGACTTCATCACAGTCAGATTTACAAACATATGAACCCTAAAGAGTATCTTATTCACCATTTGATTGGCAGCAGTTAACGGGTTATGTTTAAAAGCTCATACCAGCATTCTTCCCTGCTTGGCACTCAGCATCAAGGGTTGGAATTGGGGGTTAAATCACCAACAATTATTCCCGGGCGCGGCGCCGCTGCTGCCCACTGCTCCCCTCACATCCCAGGGGGTGAACAAGGGGATGGGTCAAATGCAGAGGAAAAATTTCACCACACCTAGTGTGTGTGTGACAATCATTGGTACTTTAACCTAACTTTAACTTTACACATACAAACTGTAGCACACAAAAAAGCACATTTAATAAAAAAAAACGTTATTATGGTCTTACCTTTACTTATAAGTGCGGGAACAGTGGTGTTGGTGTTGGAGGAGTTGTGAATGAATGAAATATGAAATCCGTGCTGCAGTCTGCAGGTGTACCTAATGTTGTGTCCCTGCAGTCGTTCACGGCTCCTCCGGCGCGAGCATTGTTGTTTTTGCACTTTTTGGCTTCTTGTTAAGTGACTTTTTTGGGGTGGATTCGGTCTTGTACGTGGAGGGTTTGGGTTGGTGTGGCGCTCCCGTCGGGGGGTGCAGTCTGCGGTGGAGATGCAATAACCGGCACCAGGAGGCGGGATTACGCGAGCCTCACACAGTGCGTCTTCGCAGCAGTTTTATGATTGCTCAGCACAAGAAATACTTTACACACATACAGTTGTTGACAAAATACACTGTACATTATATACCTCAGCTAACTAAACTATGGAAATGTATAATATAATTCATATAGCAATACGGTCTCACTGCACAGCAGGCCAGCAGTTAGCCGAGTCATTGCGCAATCCATGGTGCGGCTCAACTGGCTGCTGATCACCGCACCGTCTCTTCTCAGTATTTGAACGGCAAATGTGAAAATTCAGCGATTTTGAATAAAAATAATCTAAAACTGGTGAAGTTAAATGGAAAATAACTTTATAGTATAATCACTGGATACATATAACAATTTAAAAAAAATTTTTTCTTTTTACATTTTTTTTCTTTCCATGATGGCAGGTGAGGCCCCGCCTCACCTGCCTCTAGTGACCGCACGCAGGGGCGCTGAAAAGGGGGGGTAAAGGAGACGGATTCTAGGGGCCCATGATGGAGGGGGGCCCAGAGAGGCCCCTAATGATGATGAAATTATAATACAGAAAAAATAATGACACTGTTTTGGGGGCCCTGTAAAGATCCTTTTCATGGGGCCCAAAATCCCTAGCGGCGCCCCTGCCCGCACGTCACTGATATATATATATATAGTGTGTGGGGGTTTGTATGTATGTATGTGTATATATGTGTGTGTACGTTTGTATGTGTGTATTTATATATGGATATATACTCTATGTGTGTATATACTGTATGTGTACAGTATGTATATGTGTGTATGTTGTATGTATGTATGTATCAATGTGTATATATAATACATATAATATATATATATATATATACATATATGCAGTATATATATATACATACAGTATATATATATATATATATATATATATATATATATATAGTGTGTGTTTTGTATGAATGTGTATACATGTTTATATATGTATATATATATATATATATATATATATATATATATATTATAATTGTATTTTACATATATACATATATATATATATATATATATATATATATATATATATATATATATATATATATATATATATATATATATATATATATATATATATGTATATATGTAAAATACAATTATAAGCAATATTTCTGAATAATTCCAACCCAAAGAATACAATGTGTGTACATTAAAATGATTCTGATTCACATCTTATCCAATAACTGCTACCATTGACCGTTTCCTTGATCATCAAAACAATAATAATAATAATAACAAGCCATGAAAATCATATTGGAGTACAATGAGTTCAACTGTAAGAATATTAATATCCTACACTTCCGTATCTTGTTCTATGGTCATCATCACTTTGGTGACACTCTCAGACCACTTTTACGCGCGTTTTTCAGATATCAAATTGCATTCCCCCCCACAGTACGGACAATATCGTCTTCCTGTATCGCACCGAGTTTTGCGCCATTGCTCCTCGAGTGTTCATGTCGCAATGAAAGATGACTTGAGGCCTCGTTAGCGCTGGTATCGCGCCGTATCGTTCTGGTTGGAAGCGGTTTTAGGCAAGAACAAGGAGAGTCTGTGCTTATTTGAGAGATGAAAAAACAGATTCTTTCCCTCTCTTCTTTTTTAAGCAGCGTCATTTGTCTCCTGCACGCTGTGATTAGGAATCAAGTGAGGCCCTCGGCGGGGGCTCCCGCGAGAGCGGCTCCCGGGGAGCCGAGCTAATCAGATCACTTCTCTCCAAATGAGACCTCCGGGGAATGAGATGCCCAAACAAAGTGAAACATGGAGAATGTTTCTCTCGACACCACGCTCGTATCTTGTCCCATGAAGACACCCCCAAACCCCCCCCCCCCCCCCCCCCCCCCCCTCACACCTATCAACAAATATGGAGGTCCACACATCACTCTTCAATTAGCTCACACTAACGAGGCTAAGATTCTGCGTCCTCATGACGACATTTTTAAAGACGACTCTTAGCACATATTGTTCGATGATGTCACACGTTAAAAGGAGTCCACGCACGACGACAACATGACAAACGTGGGCATCCTCACAATATATTTGTTTATATTTTTAATTTTTTGTTTATTAATAATTGAAACCATGATAACACTTATATGTTCCAAAGCTTATGATGCTAATAATAAACATCTCTCATGACAATAATATCAATGCAGGGATGTCATTTTTGCACATACTTGCCAACCTTGAGACCTCCGATTTCGGGAGGTGGGGGGTGGGGGCGTGGTCGGGGGTGGGGCGGGGTGTGGTTGGGACGGGGGGCGTGGTTGGTTAGAATTCAGCAACTGGACTATTTCATTCATGTATGTATATATATATATATATATATATATATGTATGAAATACTTGACTTTCAGTGAATTCTAGCTATATATATATATATTTATTTATTTTATTATATATATAAATAAAATAAATACTTGAATTTCAGTGTTCATTTATTTACACATATACACACACATAACACTCATCTACTCATTGTTGTACTTGAAAGTACAATGCAATACAATTCCGGGGCAATGGCACCTATCAAATACACAGTAATGAAAACACAGTTGTTCTACTAACTGTACTGTGTGTTATGAAAGTAGAGTATGTGTGTGTGTGGCCCTTTAATAGGTGACAGCATGTGAGGTGAGTGACGTCAGTGAGTGTGTGGGCGAGAGAAGAGAGGGAGCGTAGCGTGAGTGCGGGGAGGGACTAGTTGGTTTTGTGTTGGATTGGCTGTGTGCAAGCAATCAATAAAGCAAGATTTGCAACTAATCGCTGGACTCATCATTCATCCTAAAGTCATCCGCTGTGGAGACCCACTGCCGGGTAAGGTGAAAGGTGTTGCCCCGAGCATACATCGGCCCTGGAGAAGTGTCTCCCCTGCGCTCTTCGACTATGGTCTCGTTCTTCTGCTTCGTCTCCTTGTGTGCGCACACTGGACTCAGGTCCGCATGGAGCTGGAGGGGGCGTGGCCTCCAGCTCCGGCTGAATTCCGGGAGATTTTCGGGAGAAAATTTCTTCCGGGAGGTTTTCGGGAGAGGTGCTAAATTTCGGGAGTCTCCCGGAAAATCTGGGAGGGTTGGCAAGTATATTTTTGCAGCACAATCGTTAGCATTCTAATATTAACATGCTAGTTTTTTTGGCTAATTCTGCTCTGTCAAATATCAAATGCTACCCGTTGACTTGCTAACGTTGATATGCTAGCCTTTTTAGCTAATTTTGCAGCGTTTAATATTTTGTTTCCTGAGGAATGCTTACCTGTTAGTATGCTAACATTAGTGTGCTAAGTTGTTTTTGCTAATTTTGCAGTGTCAAATATTTTGTTACTTGACAAATGCTTACCTGTTAGCATGCTAACGTTGACATTCTGGCATTTTTAGCTAATTTTGCAGCGTTTAATATTTTGTTACTTGACTAATGCTTGCCTGTTAGCATGCTAACATTAGTGTGCTAGTTTTTTTTTTGCTAATTTTGCTCTGTCAAATATTTTGTTACTTTACAAATGCTGCCTGTTAGCTTGCTAACGTTGATATGCTAGCCTTTTTAGCAAATTTTGCGGCGTTTAATATTTTGTTACTTGACGAATAGCATGCTAACATTAGTGTGCCAGGTTGTTTTTGCCAATTTTGCAGTGTCAAATATTTTGTTACTTGACAAATGCTGCCTGTTAGCTTGCTAACGGTGATATGCTAGCATTTTTAGCTAATTTTGCTGCATCAAATATTTTGTTACTTGATGAAAACTTACCTGTTAGCATGCTAACACTAGTGTGCTAGTTTTTTTTTTTGCTCGTTTTGCTCCATCAAATATTTTGTTACTTGACAAATGCTGCCTGTTAGCTTGCTAACGTTTATATGCTAGCCTTTTTAGCAAATTTTGCGGCGTTTAATATTTTGTTACTTGAGGAATGCTTACCTGTTAGTATGCTAACATTAGTGTGCTAAGTTGCTTTTGCTAATTTTGCAGTGTCAAATATTTTGCTACTTGACAAATGCTTACCTGTTAGCATGCTAACGTTGACATGCTGGCATTTTTAGCTAATTTTGCTGCATCAAATATTTTGTTACTTGACGAATGCTTACCAGTTAGCATGCTAACATTAGTGTGCTAGTTTTTTTTTTTTGTTGCTAATTTTGCTCTGTCAAATATTTTGTTACTTGACAAATGCTACGGCAGCACGGTGAATGAGGGGTTAGTGTGTCTGCCTCACAATACGAAGGTCCTGAGTAGTCGTCAGGATCTTTCTGTGTGGAGTTTGCATGTTCTCCCCGTGACTGCGTGGGTTCCCTCCGGGTACTCCGGCTTCCTCCCACCTCCAAAGACATGCACCTGGGGATAGGTTGATTGGCAACACTAAATTGGCCCTAGTGTGTGAATGTGAGTGTGAATGTTGTCTGTCTATCTGTGTTGGCCCTGCGATGAGGTGGCGACTTGTCCAGGGTGTACCCCGCCTTCCGCCCGAATGTAGCTGAGATAGGCTCCAGCGCCCCCCGCGACCCCGAAGGGACTAAGCGGTAGAAAATGGATGGATGGACAAATGCTACCTGTTGGCTTGCTAACGTTGATATGCTAGTACCCGTGATCTTGTCCTTTCGGTCATAACCCAAAGCTCATGACCATAGGTGAGGATGGGAACGTAGATCGACCGGTAAATTGAGAGCTTTGCCTTCCGGCTCAGCTCCTTCTTCACCACAACGGATCGATACAGCGTCCGCATTACTGAAGATGCCGCACCGATCCGCCTGTCGATCTCACGATCCACTCTTCCCTCACTCGTGAACAAGACTCTGAGGTACTTGAACTCCTCCACTTGGGGCAGGGTCTCCTCCCCAACCTGGAGATGGCACTCCACCCTTTTCCAAGCGAGAACCATGGCCTCGGACTTGGAGGTGCTGATTCTCATCCCAGTCACTTCACACTCGGCTGCGAACCGATCCAGGGAGAGCTGAAGATCCTGACCAGATGAAGCCATCAGGACCACATCATCTGCAAAAAGCAATCCTGCAGCCACCAAACCAGATCCCCTCAACGCCTTGACTGTGCCTAGAAATTATGTCCATAAAAGTTATGAACAGAATCGGTGACAAAGGGCAGCCTTGGCGGAGTCCAACCCTCACTGGAAACGTGTCCGACTTACTGCCGGCAATGCGGACCAAGCTCTGACACTGATCATACAGGGAGCGGACCGCCACAATCAGACAGTCCGTTACCCCATACTCTCTGAGCACTCCCCACAGGACTTCCCTAGGGACACGGTCGAATGCCTTCTCCAAGTCCACAAAGCACATGTAGACTGGTTGGGCAAACTCCCATG
>NC_084553.2:10018450-10058450 GCF_033978685.3 Nerophis lumbriciformis
GCATACCATGGTTTATATAGGGCACAGAGTGGGTGGGTACAGGCTGGCCTAGGGGCGTGGTGATTGGCTCATGTGTTACCTAGGAGGTGTTTCCGTCTATGGCGGCATGTTGTTACAATTTCGCTGCGCTTGTTGAGGGATGACAGGTCTGGACGGTAAATAATAAACAGTTTCTCTTTCAAGCATAGGTTGCATCTTTTATTACCACTATTGTAAGGTGTGCTGGATGCAAGAATTTGCCATGTTATTGAATATTCAACATTATTGTCTTTGAGGTCCCAAATGTGTTTGCTGAGTTCTGTGGTATTTCGCAGGTTTTTGTTCCTGAAAGAAGCCTTGTGGTTGTTCCATCTGGTTTTGAATTCACCCTCGGTTAATCCTACATATGTGTCGGATGTGTTAATGTCCTTGCGTATTACCTTAGATTGGTAGACAACTGATGTTTGTAAGCACCCCCCGTTGAGGGGGCAATCAGGTTTCTTTCGACAGTTACATGCTTTGTTGGTTTTGGAGTCGACGGCTCATTTGCAATTGTTTTGTTGTGGTTTGAGATGATTTGTCGTATATTGTTCATGCAGCTGTAGCTCAATTTGATGTTGTTCTTGTTGAATACTTTTCTTAGGTTGTTGTCTTTGGGAAAGTGTTTGTCAATCAGATTGAGGAATTTGTGTCCAATGTTCGTTGAGACGTTTTTTTGCTGTATGGGGGGTTGTACCAGATGATGCCGTTTCGTTTTCTGTTCTTTTTTGGCTGGTTTCCTGGCGTGGGTTCATAGGTGAGGGTGAAATTGTATCCGCTTTCATCAAGGGCTTTTTGGTACGGGGGGGTTGCTTGGTCAAATTCAGCTTTGCTAGATGACAGCATCGATAGCCTTTTATTGATTCCGGTAGGTATTCTTTTCGTGGTGGTGGGTGGATGGTTGCTGTCATGGTGCACGTATTGGAGTGTTGTGTTGGGTTTCGTGAATGGTTGGTAGCTGTTATTTCTCAGGTTGAAAGTGACGTCAAGGAAGTTGACGGTTTGCTTGTTGGCTTCAATCGTGATCCGTAGGCCGTTCTCTTTGAAAATTTGGCATATGCGCTTCTTGGTATTCTCGCTGCTCCTTGGCGAGGCGCGACACACTGCCAGTCCGTCATCACGGTAAATACCAAGGTTCAGATTGAGGCTAGCGAGCTGGGAGAGGAGGAAACTCCCAACGAGTTCACACGTTTCTGCTCCGTCAAAACTTCCCATAGTGACGTCAAATGTTGCCCTATATAAACCATGGTATGCGAATGCTCCCATTAAAATCTCCTGACGATTGAGGGTACCCCCCCTCATGAAACAGGCCTGTAGAGATGAAATAGTCTTGTGATTTTTTTCCCCCACACATACATATATTGCGCTCTACTACGGTATCGAGCACTATTTTTTGGATAACCTTATTAAGACACATATATATATATATATATATATATATATATATGTGTGTATATACATATGTATATGTATGAATATGTGTATACGTGTATATGTTTGTGTATATGTAAATGTGTATATGTGTGTATATATATATATATGTATGTATATATATATATATATATGTATGTATATATATATGTATATGTGTATATATATATATGTGTATATGTATATAAGTGTAAATATGTGTGTGTGTATATGTGTATATATGTGTGTATGTATATGTACGTGTATATATACATGTGTACATATGTATATATACGTGTATATGTGTATATATACGTGTACATGTGTATATATATGTGTATGTGTATATATATGTACGTGTATATATACATGTGTATATGTGTATTTACGTGTATATGTGTATATATATATGTATGTATGTATGTATGTATGTATATATATATATATGTATATGTATATATGTATATATACATATGTATATATTTATTTTTCTTTTCTTTTTTATATATATATGTACGCATGTATATTTATATGTTATATATGTGTGTGTGTATATATATATATATATATATATATATATATATATATATATATATATATATATATATATATATATATATATATATACAGTATTGTTACTTAACATGCAGTCGGCTTTCGGCCCCTGGCCAAATTGTTCCAGCCCAAGTGAAAAAGTTTGGTAGAACAAAATGCTTGCTGAAATGCCAGCGCTGTCCTCACTTAATCAGCGACCGTATCGTCACCGAAGGCGCGATCCGCCGCGATCCGCCGCGAGTGGATATCAGCGCGCGGCTGCGTGGCCGTGTCATCTGCACATGAAGTTCTTTGCTCCAAAATACACAAAATATGAGCGTGCCAATAAAGATTAGGCTGCTTGTCAGGACTGCCAGCAGTCCCCCGACAAAACAAATAGCTTATCGCTGCTGTCAGCCATGTTTGTTGTTTACATTTTGAGCCGGGATTATGTCATCGGCAAGATTTGCCGCTCTCGTCGATTGCAGCAAACTTATTGGCGTGTCGACATAAACGTGTTGTCGACATAAGGAGGAAGCGACTTTATCGGGTTGCGCTGAATTGAAACATGTTTTTTTGTTTGGCATACTAAAAGTTACGCAACAAATAACGTATCGACGCAACAGACATAACGTATCGACCACGATATCAAAAACATAAACTTTATTGCTGGCTTTAGTCTGATGTAATGTTATCATGATACTGATTTCATAACCTCCATACTGATATGACATTGATACCACTGCTTTTATAACTCTGATACTCATATGATGATGATACTGCTGATTGTATAACAGTGACACTGATATGAGGATCTTACTCATTTCATCACCTTGATACTAATAAAATGATGAGACTGTTGACTTTTCCATCAGTGATACTGATATGATGATGATACTACAGATTTCATAGACTTGATATTATGATTTTATAACCTTGATACTGGCATGATTATGATCCTACTTAATACTGATAGGATGATTTCATAACCTTGATACGAATAAAATGATGAGACTGTTGACTTTTCTCTCAGTGATACTGATATGTTGATGATACTACAGATTCCATAGTCTTGATATTGATGATGATTTTATAATTTTGATACTGGCATGATTATGATCCTACTTAGTACTGATACGATGATTTAATAACCTTGATTCTAATAAAAGATGAGACTGTTGACTTTTCTCTCAGTGATACTGACATGTTGATGATACTACAGATTTCATAGTCTTGATATTGATGATGATTTTATAATCTTGATACTGCC
Organism: Nerophis lumbriciformis; assembly: GCF_033978685.3. Taxonomy (NCBI): domain Eukaryota; kingdom Metazoa; phylum Chordata; class Actinopteri; order Syngnathiformes; family Syngnathidae; genus Nerophis; species Nerophis lumbriciformis. The sequence goes on from NC_084553.2 coordinate 10,021,683, forward strand.
ATGATTATGATCCTACTTATTTTATAACCTTAATACTGATACAATGATTTAATAACCTTGATACTAATAAAATTATGAGACTATTGACTTTTCTATCAGTGATACTGATATATTGATGATACTACAGATTTCATAGTCTTGATACTGATGATGATTTTATAATCTTGATACTGGCATGATTATGATCCTACATATTTTATAACCTTAATACTGATACGATGATTTCATAACCTTGTTACTAATAAAACGACGAGACTGTTGACTTTTCTATCAGTGATACTGATATGATGATGATACTAAAGATTGCATAGTCTCGATACTGTGTAGAGTAATGTGATATGCGTGAGCAAACGCAAAAACTCCTTGAGCATTCGGTGGAGCACATGTGGTCACACCTGCAGCACACCTGTCCCAAACCTGACTAAATAACAAGTTAAAGGTTTTATTATTGTAATCAAATGACAACAGTCATTTCCATGAGATTATTTTCTAATATAAGTGTTTTGGCCAACTTACAATGACTATAACATTTTTTTTTTCATGAGCTGTGTACTAGTATTATATGTCTGGGTGGGGGTCCTGCTTTGGAAATAATGTGTACCCCTTTCAGATATCGCATTTAGTTTCCACTAAAACATTCACATGTTGCACAATGAGATGTAAACATGGGATTATGTGTACATTCCTGTATCTTTCTGTTTGTAAAGTATATATCTATTAGTATTTCTTTAATATAATAACATCCTTTTATGATTACGGTTCGGGTTCAGTGAATGCGCATATGAAACTGGTGGGGTTCGGTACCTCCAACAAGGTTAAGAATCACTGGTGTAGAGTAATGTGATGTGTAGATTAATGTGATGTGTAAAGTAATGTAATGTGTAGAGTAGTGTGATGTGTAGAGAAATGTGTTGTAATGTGTTGTGTAATGTAATGTGTAGAGTAATGTAATGTGTAGTGTAATGTAATGTGTAGAGTAATGTGATGTGTAGATTAATGTGATGTGTAGAGTAATGCAATGTGTAAAGTAATGTAATGTGTAGAGTAGTGTGATGTGTAGAGAAATGTGTTGTAACGTGTAGAGTAATGTAATGTGTAGAGTAATGTAATGTGTAGAGTAATGTGTAGAGTAATGTAATGTGTAGAGTAATGTGCTGTGTAGAGTAATGTAATGTGTAGAGTAATGTAATGTGTAGAGTAAAGTCATGTGTAGAGTAATGTAATGTGTAGAGTAATGTAATGTGTAGAGTAAAGTCATGTGTAGAGTAATGTAATGTGTAGAGCAATGTGATGTGTAGAGTAATGTAATGTGTATAGTAATGTAATGTGTAGAGTAATGTAATGTGTAGAGTAAGTTAAGTTAAGTACCAATGATTGTCACACACACACTAGGTGTGGCGAAATTATTCTCTGCATGTAATGTGTAGTGTAATGTAATGTGTAAAGTAATGTAATGTGTAGTGTAATGTAATGTGTGAAGTAATGTAATGTGTAGTGTTATGTAATGTGTAGAGTAATGTGATGTGTAGTGTAATGTAATGTGTAGAGTAATGTGATGTGTAGAGTAATGTAATGTGTAGAGTAATGTAATGTGTAGTGTAATGTAATGTGTAGTGTAATGTAATGTGTAGAGTAATGTAATGTGTAGTGTAATGTAATGTGTAGAGTAATGTAATGTGTAGAGTAATGTAATGTGTAGTGTAATGTAATGTGTGGAGTAATGTGATGTGTAGTGTAATGTAATGTGTAGATTAATGTGATGTGTAGAGTAATGTAATGTGTAGAGTAATGTAATGTGTAGTGTAATGTAATGTGTAGAGTAATGTAATGTGTAGAGTAATGTAATGTGTAGTGTAATGTAATGTGTAGAGTAATGTGATGTGTAGTGTAATGTAATGTGTAGAGTAATGTAATGTGTAGAGTACCGTATTTTCCGCTCCATAAGGCGCCCTGGGTTATAAGCCGCGCCTTCAATGAACGGCATATTTCAAAACTTTGTCCACCTATAAGCCGCCCCGTGTTGTAAGCCGCATCTAACTGCGCTAAAGGAATGTCAAAAAAACAGTCAAATAGGTCAGTCAAACTTTAATAATATATTAAAACCAGCGTGATGTGGGCGCGCATGGAATCGTATATCAACATGGACAGAGCTGCGTGAAAAAAGCCACCCGGCCTCTTCGCGTAAACTTAAACTTACCTTAACCACTCGCTCATCTTTTCTTCATCCATCCCTTCGAGTTAGCTTTTATGATGACGCCGGCTGGAAAGGTCTCTTTTGGCAAGGTCTTCCTTTTGAATATCACCATGGGTGGAAGTTTCTGGCCATTAGCATGGCAAGCTAGAACCACAGTGAAGGATGACTTCTCATTCCCTGTGGTGCGAATATTCACCGTACGTGCTCCCGTTGTATCCACAGTGCGGTTCACAGGAATATCAGTTGCTGTGAAATAGTAATCCGTGTGCGGATGGAGAGATTGCGTCTTTTCATGAACCGGATCCCTGTCGCTTAGTAGGAGCCATTTTGTGGTCTTTACAGATGTAAACACACAAAGGAAATGAAACGTACGGTAATATCCGCGCGCTTTTTCTTCTTCTACGCGGGCGGGTGGTTGCTTACAGTAGAAGAAGAAGCGCTTCCTGTTCTATGGGGGCGGGTGCTTACCTTGGCGGTTGCTTGCGTAGAAGAAGAAGCGCTTCCTGTTCTACCGGGAAAAAAGATGGCGGCTGTTTACCGTAGTTACGAGACCGAAACTTTATGAAAATGAATCTTAATATTAATCCATATATAAAGCGCACCGGGTTATAAGGCGCACTGTCAGCTTTTGAGAAAATTTGTGGTTTTTAGGTGCGCCTTATAGTGCGGAAAATACGGTAATGTAATGTGTAGAGTAATGTGATGTGTAGTGTAATGTAATGTGTAGAGTAATGTAATGTGTAGAGTAATGTAATGTGTAGAGTAATGTAATGTGTAGATTAATGTAATGTGTAGAGTAATGTTCTGCTGGATCTACTCTTTATTTTATGCTGCCATTTTTTTTGCTGCAGCCGTTACATATACTGTAATATTGTACATGTTAATTGGGATTTGGTATATATTGTATACAACATAATATAATATAATAATATAATGTATCAGTATATATTATATTCTGTATATATAACATGTAAATAATACATATATGTTATATTTTATATTGCTACTATGGTACATTTTGAGTCTACTTTATACCTTTTGTTCCGCCCTCAACTGAGCTAGTGTGTGGACCAATTTCCCTGGTGGATAATTACAGTTTGTCTAAGTCTAAAGTCTGTTTGTGACGTCCAACCAAACAAACAAAGAGGACAGTATCCTAACACGGATCGTTTGACTCTTCAAAAGTGGAAACTTCCGGCAGATATCGGAGCAGAGGACGCTCCAAACCGCCGCCATCTCCCAGGAAAGCGGCGTTAGAAAGTATATCCGGCGCTCTGATGTATTCACCGCGCTTACCAGGAAGACGCTCCCCCGTGTTTTTACACGAGCAAACATTTGCTTGGCTGCCTCCGACGCGGCGCGGTGAGCTCCAGCCTCAGGGCGCGGAACCACGGCGAGCAGATGGTCCGATCCAATTTGTGCGTCTGCGCGGAAGGAAACGGCGAGGACAGGAGAGCGGGAATGTTCTAGATCAGGGGTGTCCAATGTCAGGCCCGGGGGACATGGGACGCCCACGGCTACTTTTTTATTGACCAGCGACTTTTGCGCAGATGACATTTTACACAACTTTAGAAGATTACACAGAAAACAATCAAAATGGTTTATATTTTATACTATATGTCTTGTCATGACGAACAATTGTTAATATAAACTATATTTTATATAGTTTATATTATTTATAGCATAATATAAGCTATAAAAGGCTTCGGATTGTTCTACGTTTCCCACAAATACGTTAGCCAGGCTAAAGTTAGCAAGGTTACCAGGAAGTTAGCTAAGTCACCAGGAAGTGAGGCAGGCTACCAGGAAGTTGGTTAAGTTACCATGACATTAGCCAGGTTGACTTAGCGAGGTTACCAGGAATTTAGCCAGGCTACCAAGACGTTAGCTCCCAGGACATTAGCCAGGCTAGAATTAACAAGATCACCAGGAAGTTAGCTAAGCTACTAGGAAGTTAGCCAGGCAGTCTACCAGGAAGTTAGCTAAAATACTAGGACGTTAGCCATGCTACAGTAAGCAAAATGACCAGGAAGTTAGCGAGTATAGCAGGAATTTAGCTAATCTACTAGGAAGTTAGCCAGGCTAGAGTTAGCAATGTTACCAGGAAGTTAGCCAGGCTACCAGGACATTAGCCAGGCTAGACGTAACAAGATCACCAGGAAGTAAGCTAAGCTACAAATAAGTTAGCCAGGCTAGAGTTAGCAAGGTTACCAGGAAGTTAGCTAAGTCACCAGGAAGTTAGCTAAGCTACAAATAAGTTAGCCAGACTACAGTTAGCAATGTTACCAGGAAGTTAGCCAGGCTACCAGGACATTAGCCAGGCTAGACGTAACAAGATCACCAGGAAGTTAGCTAAGCTACAAATAAGTTATCCAGGCGAGAGTTAGCAAGGTTACCAGGAAGTTAGCTAAGCTACTAGGAAGTTAGCCAGGCTAGAGTTAGCAAGGTTATCAGGAAGTTAGCAAAGTCACCAGGAAGTGAGGCAGGCTACCAGGAAGTTGGTTAAGTTACCATGACGTTAGCCAGGCTACAGTTAGCAATGTTACCAGGAAGTTAGCCAGGCTACCAGGACATTAGCCAGGCTAGACGTAACAAGATCACCAGGAAGTTAGCTAAGCTACAAATAAGTTAGCCAGGCTAGAGTTAGCAAGGTTACCAGGAAGTTAGCTAAGTCACCAGAAAGTGAGGCAGGCTACCAGGAAGTTGGTTAAGTTACCATGACGTTAGCCAGGCTAGACTTAGCGAGGTTACCAGGAATTTAGCCAGGCTACCAGGACGTTAGCTAAGCTACCAGGACATTATCCAGGCTAGAAATAACAAGATCACCAGGAAGTTAGCTAAGCTACTAGGAAGTTAGCCAGGCAGTCTACCAGGATGTTAGCTAAAATACTAGGACGTTAGCCAGGCTACAGTAAGCAAAATGACCAGGAAGTTAGCGAGTCTAGGAGGAAGTTAGCTAAGCTACTAGGAAGTTAGCCAGGCTAGAGTTAGCAAGGTTACCAGGAAGTTAGCTAAGTCACCAGGAAGTGAGGCAGGCTACCAGGCAGTTGGTTAAGATAGCATGACGTTAGCCAGGCTAGAGTTAGCAATGTTACCAGGAAGTTAGCCAGGCTACCAGGACATTAGCCAGGCTAGACGTAACAAGATCACCAGGAAGTTAGCTAAGCTACAAATAAGTTATCCAGGCTAGCGTTAGCAAGGTTACCAGGAAGTTAGCTAAGTCACCAGGAAGTTAGCTAAGCTACAAATAAGTTAGCCAGGCTACAGTTAGCAATGTTACCAGGAAGTTAGCCAGGCTACCAGGACATTAGCCAGGCGAGACGTAACAAAATCACCAGGAAGTTAGCTAAGCTACAAATAAGTTAGCCAGCCTAGAGTTAGCAAGGTTACCAGGAAGTTAGCTAAGTCACCAGGAAGTTAGCCAGGCTACCAGGACATTAGCCAGGCTAGACTTAACAAGGTCACCAGGAAGATAGCTAAGCTCATACCTGCCAACTACTCCGGTTTTCCCGTAATTAGTACGGTTTTCATCAACCTATTCCGGGTTACGGTTGCAGTGATAAAAAATACAGTTTTTCATTAATAAAAAAAAAAAAAAAAATTTAAATGCGCGAGGCTATTTATAGCACCGCTGCCAAGCACGAGGCACCTGTTGCCATTGTTTCCAAACGAGCGAACGATCATGGAATCAGCCGGAGAAACATCGCAAACGAGTCTTAAACCGAAAAGAAAACTGCAGTCATTCCGTAAAGAATATTCAAAAGCCTATCCGGGAATAATTATCCGTTCCAAAAAGGGTGAAAACTACGCGAATTGCACCTTGTGCAGACAAGATTTTTCGATCGGACACGGAGGAATTAGCGATGTAAAAGACCACGTTGGGACAAAAAAAACACAAGTCTAATGCCGTTGCTAGCGATACAAGTGGAAAACTTTGGATTTTAGCCACAAAAAGGTAATGACACCAATGTTATCTATTGGAATTGTTTAGTACTGTTATACTGTTAAAAGTGTTTATACTATTTATGCTTTCAAGTCCAAGTTGAAGAAATCTTGTTAAATGTTGACAGCATAACTACCAAAATACAGAAGTATGTCCTTAATATTTTTGCAGTGCTATTTCTGTTGAAAAGTTAAAATGATTACATTAGAGATGTGATGTGCCACTTTTCAAGTGTCTGATGGCTTAAATTAATTTTCATTAATTTTTCATATTTTGAATTCTTTTGAAAGGCTTACAAAAAAACTACATTTGAATTGTAATTCCATGCTATTGACAGGACTATTAATTTTAATGAAGTTAGCTTACCATGTTTACAGTATGATAATTGTGATAGAAATGTGAATTTTAGGCACAGAATATTTTTTACAATTGAACAAGGCAGTAGATTATACAAGCTTGGACAGAAAGTTAATAATGACACCAATTTTTTTTTTAGTGGAATTGTTTAGTACTGTTTTACCATTTGTTTACTGTAAAAAGTGTTTATACTTTCAATTAACAAATTGAAGTCTTGTGAAAGGTTGACAGGATAACTGGCATTAACTGTCAAAATAATTTCAAACTATTGAAGTTAGCTTACAGAATAAACATGTCAATCAACCCATATGATTTTTGCTGTAATATTTTTGTTTTGAAAAGTCACTGTGACTGATAGAAAAGTGATGGTTTTAGCAACATTTTAACCTGTCTGAATGCTAATAATCATTTTGCGTCGGGGGGCGAAGCTGAACCCCCCACCAGGACTTTGTCCTGGACCTACCGGGGCCTGCGGCCCCTGGACACTGGCTACTAGGTTTTTCTGATTTCAAAAGTTGGCAGGTATGTAAGCTACAAATAAGTTAGCCAGGCTACCAGGACATTAGCAAGGCTAGACTTAACAAGGTCACCAGGAAGTTAGCTAAGCTACAAATAAGTTAGCCAGGCTAGAGTTAGCAAGGTTACCAGGAAGTTAGCTACTGTAAGCTACAAATATGTTAGCCAGGCTAGAGTTAGCAAGGTTACCAGGAAGTTAGCCAGGCTAGAATTAACAAGGTCGCCGGGAAGTTAGCTAAGCTACAAATAAGTTAGCCAGGCTAGAGTTAGCAAGGTTAGCTACTGTAAGCTACAAATATGTTAGCCAGGCTAGAGTTAGCAAGGTTACCTGGAAGTAAGTTAAGCTACAAATAAGTTAGCCAAGCTAGAGTTAGCAAGGTTACCAGGAAGTTAGCCAGGCTAGAATTAACAAGGTCGCCGGGAAGTTAGCTAAGCTACAAATAAGTTAGCCAGGCTAGAGTTAGCAAGGTTACCTGGAAGTTAGCTACTGTAAGCTATAAATAAGTTAGCCAGGCTAGAGTTAGCAAGGTCACCTGGAAGTAAGCTAAGCTACAAATAAGTTAGCCAGGCTAGACTTAACAAGGTCACCGGGAAGTTAGCTAAGCTACAAATAAGTTAGCCAGGCTCGAGTTAGCAAGGTTACCAGAAAGTTATCTAAATCACCAGGAAGTAAGACAGGCTACCAGGAAGTTGGTTAAGTTACCATGACGTTAGCCAGGCTAGAGTTAGCAAGCTTACCAGGAAGTTAGCTAAGTCACCAGGAAGTCAGGCAGGCTACCAGGAAGTTAGTTAAGTTACCATGACGTTAGCCAGGTTGACTTAGCAAGGCTAGCCGGAAGATAGCTAAGTTAGCAGGAAGTTAGCTAAGCCACCAGGACATTAGCCAGGTTAACAGGATGTTAGCTAAGTTACCAGGAAGTGAGTCAGTGTACTAAAGGTAAGTACACAAGATAAACGTTCATCTTTTCTTCCTGGTCATCCATTTCCACCAGAGGTGAAGTTGCCGATCATTAGAACGAAAAAGGTGAGTACTGACCTTGTAAAGTTGCATAGTCATCATATAGTTCATCTTAGACTCAACGTCTCTTTCTCTTTTCCCGCCTAGTTCTTCCTTTCTTCCTTGACAAGCTTGTTTAGGAGGAGAAAGAATAAACACGAGCAAGAAGAACGGGCGTTTTTGTGTGTCGGCGTCCTGAGAGAACACAAACGAGTGTTGTTCAGGAGTAAAACGAGTGTAAGCACATCTGGTGGCTTCAAAAGACGCCATCTTTAAGTGAGCTAAATTAAGTCTCATTTCAGCCCCCGGAGCCTTTTTTTTTTTCTCCCCGTGAAGAGTCCTCGCCATTATGTGCTCTTGTCCCCCAGGAGCCTTAAGAGCTTTAAGAGCAAACATTTGCGCTTGGCGAAGGGTTAAAAAGACGTACGGCGGCAATGAAACGCTTACATGGCGACCGCGTCGCGGGAACATCTTGAGGCACTCGCCGATCATCACCACCTTTCATTCCGACATACGTCCCCCTTTTGGATAGTAAAGTAGTTACAGAGTGAGACATCTCTCCAATCATATCTTGTTTTCTTTCACTTCTGTGTCTCATTTGCAAACATTACATACAGCAGGTAAGGTAGTGTTTTCACCTAATTCCTGTGAGAATCCTGCGTGTGACTGAAGCATTAAGGAGTGGGACTATCCAGGACTGGCTGTACGCACTATCCACCTTAGTCGCCTAAGAAGGAGAATTTAATCATTAACTGGTGAAAGGTAGCACCAAAAAGAAGAAGGATACTTGAATCATTAACTGGTGAAAAGTAGCAGCAAGAAGAAGAAAGAAAGTGTACCGGTAATCATTAACTGGTGAAAGGTAGCAGCAAGAAGAAGAAGGAGAATTTAATCATTAACTGGTGAAAAGTAGCAGCAAGAAGAAGAAGGAGAATGTAATCATTAACTGGTGAAAGGTAGGACCAAAAAGAAGAAGGCAAATTGAATCATTAACTGGTGAAAAGTAGCAGCAAGAAGAAGAAGAAGGAACATTTTCTCATTAACTGGTGAAAGGGAGCAGCAAGAAGAAGAAGGAGAATTTAATCTTTAACTGGTGAAAAGTAGCAGCAAGAAGAAGAAGGAAAATGTAATCATTAACTGGTGAAAGGTAGCAGCAAGAAGAAGAAGGATACTTTGATCATTAACTGGTGAAAGATAGCACCAAAAAGAAGAAGGATACTTGAATCATTAACTGGTGAAAAGTAGCAGCAAGAAGAAGAAGGAAAATGTAATCATTAACTGGTGAAAGGTAGCAACAAGAAGAAGAAGGAGAATTTAATCATTAACTGGTGAAAGGTAGCAGCAAGAAGAAGAAGGAGAATTTAATCATTAACTGGTGAAAGGTAGGACCAAAAAGAAGAAGGCAAATTGAATCTTTAACTGGTAAAACGTAGCAGCAAGAAGAAGAAGGAACATTTTCTCATTAACTGGTGAAAGGGAGCAGCAAGGAGAAGAAAGAGAATTTAATCTTTAACTGGTGAAAGGTAGCACCAAAAAGAAGAAGGAGAATTGAATCATTAACTGGTGAAAAGTAGCAGTCAGAAGAAGAAGGAAAATGTAATCATTAACTGGTGAAAGGTAGCAGCAAGAAGAAGAAGGAGAATGTAATCATTAACTGGTGAAAGGTAGGGCCAAAAAGAAGAAGGCAAATTGAATCATTAACTGGTGAAAAGTAGCAGCCAGAAGAAGAAGGAAAATGTAATCATTAACTGGTGAAAGGTAGCAGCAAGAAGAAGAAGGATACTTTAATCTTTAACTTGTGAAAGGTAGCACCAAAAAGAAGGATAATTTAATCATTGACTGATGAAATGCAGCAGCAAGAATAATAATTTAATAATTAACTGGTGAAATGCAGCAGCAAGAAAGATCATTTAATAATTAACTGGTGAAATGCAGCAGCAAAGGGGATAATTTAATAATTAACTGGTGAAAGGCAGCAGCAAGAAGGAACAATTAATAATTAACTGGTGAAAGGCAGCAGCAAGAAGGATAATTTAATAATTAACTGGTGAAAGATAGCAGCAAGAAGAAGGCAAATTTAATAATTACCTGGTGAAATGTAGCAGCAAGAAGGAGAAGGATAAAAACTAACATCCAACACAAAGTTAACATTAAATATTTCACTGACAGACTACATATAATAAGACATACACTCTACTGTAATACATATGTATTTATTATTATATTATTATTATTATTTTATTGTAATAAATATTTGTTTATGTTTTAAATTAAAATTTTATTATTATTTGATTGTAATCATATTTTTTTCTCTCATTAAAACATTATTTTACTGTAATACATATTTATTTGATCCTATTTCTATTATATTTTTATTTTTACTGTAATACATGTAATGTAATCTATTACTACAGTAATAGTCTTAACACTTCTTAAGTTACACCAAAAAAATGTCACATGTGCTCTAATATGCATATTTTTATGATTATTAATAAGACTAGTCATATATATATATATATATATATATATATATATATATATATATATATATATATATATATATACAAACCCCGTTTCCATATGAGTTGGGAAATTGTATTAGATGTAAATATAAACGGAATACAATGATTTGCAAATCATTTTCAACCCATATTCAGTTGAATATGCTACAAAGACAACATATTTGATGTTCAAACTCATAAACATTTTTTTTTTTGGCAAATAATCATTAACTTTAGAATTTGATGCCAGCAACACGTGACAAAGAAGTTAGGAAAGGTGGCAAAAAATACTGATAAAGTTGAGGAATGTTCATCAAACACTTATTTGGAACATCCCACAGGTGTGCATGGTAATTGGGAACAGGTGGGTGCCATGATTGGGTATAAAAACAGCTTCCCAAAAAATGCTCAGTTTTTCACAAGAAAAAATAGGGCGAGGTACACCCCTTTGTCCACAACTGCGTGAGCAAATAGTCAAACAGTTTAAGAACGTTTCTCAAAGTGCAATTGCAAGAAATTTAGGGATTTCAACATCTACGGTCCATAATATCATCAAAAGGTTCAGAGAATCTGGAGAAATCACTCCACGTGAGCCGCATGGCCGGAAACCAACATTGAATGACCGTGACATTCGATCCCTCAGACGGCACTGTATCAAAAACCGACATCAATCTCTAAAGGATATCACCACATGGGCTCAGGAACACTTCAGAACACCACTGTCACTAAATACAGTTGGTCGCTACATCTCTAAGTGCAAGTTAAAGCTCTACTATGCAAAGCGAAAGCCATTTATCAACAACACCCAGAAACGCCGTCGACTTCACTGGGCCCGAGATCATCTAAGATGGACTCATGCAAAGTGGAAAAGTGTTCTACGGTCTGACGAGTCCACATTTCAAATAGTTTTTGGAAATATTTGACATCGTATCATCCGGACCAAAGGGGAAGCGAACCATCCAGACTGTTATCGACGCAAAGTTGAAAAGCCAGCATCTGTGATGGTATGGGGGTGCATTACTGCCCAAGACATGGGTAACTTACACATCTGCGAAGGCACCATTAATGCTGAAAGGTACATACAGGTTTTGGAACAACATATGCTGCCATCTAAGCGCCGTCTTTTTCATGGACGCCCCTGCTTATTTCAAGAAGACAATGCCAAGCCACATTCAGCACGTGTTACAACAGCGTGGCTTCGTAAAAAAAGAGTGCGGGTACTTTCCTGGCCCCGCCTGCAGTCCAGACCTGTCTACCATTGAAAATGTGTGGCGCATTATGAAGCGTAAAATACGACAGCGGAGACCCCGGACTGTTGAACGACTGAAGCTCTACATAAAACAAGAATGGGAAAGAATTCCACTTTCAAAGTTTCAACAATTAGTTTCCTCAGTTCCCAATCATTTACTGAGTGTTGTTAAAAGGAAAGGTCATGTAACACAGTGGTGAACATGCCCTTTCCCAACTACTCTGGCACGTGTTGCAGCCATGAAATTCAAAGTTAATTATTATTTGCAAAAAAAAATAAAGTTTATATATATTTTTATTATTAATAAAAGACTAAGAAAATAAACATCACCTCATAATTTTTTTTTAAACGCAGTAGAGTGAAGTCAAAGTGGCGATTGTTAATAATGAACACATGAATATTTCATCAATCCAACATGGAGGACAATGTCGTGAGGCAGCAGGCTTCGCTACACATCTTAAAGTACAGCTCTACATACCTCCATGTAAGTTTGGATCATTTTGTCCTCGGCTAACATGCTAGCCTAGCATGATTGTTGTTAAAACGCGAGTGTAATGTTAGTGATGTCATACATCTACTATGTCGGGCAAGTGCTCACTTAGTCTTTTCCAGTGTCGTCCGTCCCAATCATTCCCTCGTTAGCGTCCCCATCGACCCATTGTTGATTAAAGCCATTTCAGGTGTCGCCTGTAGCGCCAGCAGCAGACGTCCATCTTGGTTCACACGCACACAAACAAAGTGAAAGTGAATCTTTTGTCTTCCAACATCCGATTGTTATTGTGATGTTATGTTCAAAACATCTGATTGTTATTGTGATGTCATGTTCAAAGCATCTGATTGTTATTGTTATGTCATGTTCAAAGCATCTGATTGTTATTGTGATGTCATGTTCAAAGCATCCGATTGTTATTGTGATGTCATGTTCAAAGCATCTGATTGTTATTGTTATGTCATGTTCAAAGCATCTGATTGTTATTGTGATGTCATGTTCAAAGCATCCGATTGTTATTGTGATGTCATGTTCAAAGCATCCGATTGTTATTGTGATTTCATGTTCAAAACATCCGATTGTTATTGTGATGTCATGTTCAAAGCATCCGATTGTTATTGTGATGTCATGTTCAAAACATCCGATTGTTATTGTGATGTCATGTTCAAAGCATCCGATTGTTATTGTGATGTCATGTTCTAAGCATCCGATTGTTATTGTGATGTCATGTTCAAAGCATCCGATTGTTATTGTGATGTCATGTTCAGAGCATCCGATTGTTATTGTGATGTCATGTTCAAAACATCCGATTGTTATTGTGATGTCATGTTCAAAGCATCCGATTGTTATTGTGATGTCATGTTCAAAGCATCCGATTGTTATTGTGATGTCATGTTCAAAATATCCGATTGTTATTGTGATGTCATGTTCTAAGCATCCGATTGTTTTTGTGATGTCATGTTCAAAGCATCTGATTGTTATTGTGATTTCATGTTCAAAACATCCGATTGTTATTGTGATGTCATGTTCAAAGCATCCGATTGTTATTGTGATGTCATGTTCAAAACATCCGATTGTTATTGTGATGTCATGTTCAAAGCATCCGATTGTTATTGTGATGTCATGTTCTAAGCATCCGATTGTTATTGTGATGTCATGTTCAAAGCATCCGATTGTTATTGTGATGTCATGTTCAGAGCATCCGATTGTTATTGTGATGTCATGTTCAAAACATCCGATTGTTATTGTGATGTCATGTTCAAAGCATCCGATTGTTATTGTGATGTCATGTTCAAAGCATCCGATTGTTATTGTGATGTCATGTTCAAAATATCCGATTGTTATTGTGATGTCATGTTCTAAGCATCCGATTGTTTTTGTGATGTCATGTTCAAAGCATCTGATTGTTATTGTGATGTCATGTTCTAAGCATCTGATTGTTATTGTGATGTCATGTTCTAAGCATCCGATTGTTATTGTGATGTCATGTTCAAAACATCTGATTGTTATTGTGATGTCATGTTCTAAGCATCCGATTGTTATTGTGATGTCATGTTCAAAGCATCTGATTGTTATTGTGATGTCATGTTCAAAGCATCAGATTGTTATTGTGATGTCATGTTCAAAGCATCTGATTGTTATTGTGATGTCATGTTCTAAGCATCCGATTGTTATTGTGATGTCATGTTCAAAGCATCTGATTGTTATTGTGATGTCATGTTCAAAGCATCCGATTGTTATTGTTATGTCATGTTCAAAGCATCCGATTGTTATTGTGATGTCATGTTCAAAGCGTCCGATTTTTATTGTGATGTCATGTTCAAAGCATCCGATTGTTATTGTGATGTCATGTTCAAAACATCCGATTGTTATTGTGATGTCATGTTCAAAACATCTGATTGTTATTGTGATGTCATGTTCTAAGCATCCGATTGTTATTGTGATGTCATGTTCAAAGCATCCGATTGTTATTGTGATGGCATGTTCTAAGCATCCGATTGTTATTGTGATGTCATGTTCAGAGCATCCGATTGTTATTGTGATGTCATGTTCAGAGCATCCGATTGTTATTGTGATGTCATGTTCAAAACATCCGATTGTTATTGTGATGTCATATTCAAAACATCCGATTGTTATTGTGATGTCATGTTCAGAGCATCCGATTGTTATTGTGATGTCATGTTCAAAGCATCCGATGGTTATTGTGATGTCATGTTCAAAGCATCCGATTGTTATTGTGATGTCATGTTCTAAGCATCCGATTGTTATTGTGATGTCATGTTCTAAGCATCCGATTGTTATTGTGATGTCATGTTCAAAGCATCCGATTGTTATTGTGATGTCATGTTCTAAGCATCCGATTGTTATTGTGATGTCATGTTCAAAACATCTGATTGTTATTGTGATGTCATGTTCAAAGCATCCGATTGTTATTGTGATGTCATGTTCAAAGTATCTGATTGTTTTTGTGATGTCATGTTCTAAGCATCCGATTGTTAATGTGATGTCATGTTCAAAGCATCCGATTGTTATTGTGATGTCATGTTCAGAGCATCCGATTCTTATTGTGATGTCATGTTCCAAGCATCTTATTGTTATTGCGATGTCATTTTCAAAGCATCCGATTGTTATTGTGATGTCATGTTCAAAGCATCCGATTGTTATTGTGATGTCATGTTCAAAGCATCAGATTGTTATTGCGATGTCATGTTCAAAGCATCCGATTGTTATTGGGATGTCATGTTCAAAACATCTGATTGTTATTGTGATGTCATGTTCAAAGCATCCAATTGTTATTGTGATGTCATGTTCTAAGCATCCGATTGTTATTGTGATGTCATGTTCAAAGCATCCGATTGTTATTGTGATGTCATGTTCTAAGCATCCGTTTGTTATTGTGATGTCATGTTCAAAGCATCTGATTGTTATTGTGATGTCATGTTCAAAGCATCCGATTGTTATTGTGATGTCATGTTCAAAGCATCCGATTGTTATTGTGATGTCATGTTCTAAACATCCGATTGTTATTGTGATGTCATGTTCAAAGCATCCGATTGTTATTGTGATGTCATGTTCAAAACATGATTGTTATTGTGATGTCATGTTCAAAGCATCCGATTGTTATTGTGATGTCATGTTCAAAGTATCTGATTGTTTTTGTGATGTCATGTTCTAAGCATCCGATTGTTAATGTGATGTCATGTTCAAAGCATCCGATTGTTATTGTGATGTCATGTTCAGAGCATCCGACTCTTATTGTGATGTCATGTTCCAAGCATCTTATTGTTATTGCAATGTCATTTTCAAAGCATCCGATTGTTATTGTGATGTCATGTTCAAAGCATCCGATTGTTATTGTGATGTCATGTTTTAAGCATCCGATTCTTATTGTGATGTCATGTTCAAAGCATCCGATTCTTATTGTGATGTCATGTTCAAAGCATCTGATTGTTATTGTGATGTCATGTTCAAAGCATCCGATTGTTATTGTTATGTCATGTTCAAAACATCTGATTGTTATTGTGATGTCATGTTCAAAACATCCGATTGTTATTGTGATGTCATGTTCTAAGCATTCGATTGTTATTGTGATGTCATGTTCAAAGCATCCGATTGTCATTGTGTTGTCATGTTCAAAACATCTGATTGTTATTGTGATGTCATGTTCTAAGCATCTGATTGTTATTGTGATGTCATGTTCAAAGCATCCGATTGTTATTGTGATGTCATGTTCAAAACATCTGATTGTTATTGTGATGTCATGTTCAAAACATCTGATTGTTATTGTGATGTCATGTTCTAAGCATCCGATTGTTATTGTGATGTCATGTTCAAAGCATCCGATTGTTATTGCGATGTCATGTTCAAAACATCTGATTGTTATTGTGATGTCATGTTCTAAGCATCCGATTGTTATTGTGATGTCATGTTCAAAGTATCTGATTGTTTTTGTGATGTCATGTTCTAAGCATCCGATTGTTAATGTGATGTCATGTTCAAAGCATCCGATTGTTATTGTGATGTCATGTTCAGAGCATCCGACTCTTATTGTGATGTCATGTTCCAAGCATCTTATTGTTATTGCAATGTCATTTTCAAAGCATCCGATTGTTATTGTGATGTCATGTTCAAAGCATCCGATTGTTATTGTGATGTCATGTTTTAAGCATCCGATTCTTATTGTGATGTCATGTTCAAAGCATCCGATTCTTATTGTGATGTCATGTTCAAAGCATCTGATTGTTATTGTGATGTCATGTTCAAAGCATCCGATTGTTATTGTTATGTCATGTTCAAAACATCTGATTGTTATTGTGATGTCATGTTCAAAACATCCGATTGTTATTGTGATGTCATGTTCTAAGCATTCGATTGTTATTGTGATGTCATGTTCAAAGCATCCGATTGTCATTGTGTTGTCATGTTCAAAACATCTGATTGTTATTGTGATGTCATGTTCTAAGCATCTGATTGTTATTGTGATGTCATGTTCAAAGCATCCGATTGTTATTGTGATGTCATGTTCAAAACATCTGATTGTTATTGTGATGTCATGTTCAAAACATCTGATTGTTATTGTGATGTCATGTTCTAAGCATCCGATTGTTATTGTGATGTCATGTTCAAAGCATCCGATTGTTATTGCGATGTCATGTTCAAAACATCTGATTGTTATTGTGATGTCATGTTCTAAGCATCCGATTGTCATTGCGATGTCATGTTCAAAGCATCCGATTGTTATTGCGATGTCATGTTCAAAACATCCGATTGTTATTGTGATGTCATGTTCTAAGCATCCGATTGTTATTGTGATGTCATGTTCAAAGCATCCGATTCTTATTGTGATGTCATTTTCCAAGCATCTTATTGTTATTGCGATGTCATTTTCAAAGCATCCGATTGTTATTGTGATGTCATGTTCAAAGCATCCGATTGTTATTGTGATGTCATGTTCAAAACATCTGATTTTTATTGTGATGTCATGTTCAAAACATCTGATTGTTATTGTGATGTCATGTTCTAAGCATCCGATTGTTATTGTGATGTCATGTTCAAAGCATCCGATTGTTATTGTGATGTCATGTTCAAAGCATCTGATTGTTATTGTGATGTCATGTTCAAAGCATCTGATTGTTATTGTGATGTCATGTTCAAAGCATCCGATTGTTATTGTGATGTCATGTTCAAAGCATCTGATTGTTATTGTGATGTCATGTTCAAAGCATCTGATTGTTATTGTAATGTCATGTTCAAAACATCTGATTGTTATTGTGATGTCATGTTCAAAACATCTGATTGTTATTGTGATGTCATGTTCAAAACATCTGATTGTTATTGTGATGTCATGTTCAAAGCATCCGATTGTTATTGTGATGTCATGTTCTAAGCATCCGATTGTTATTGTGATGTCATGTTCAAAGCATCCGATTGTTATTGTGATGTCATGTTCTAAGCATCCGATTGTTATTGTGATGTCATGTTCAAAACATCTGATTGTTATTGTGATGTCATGTTCAAAACATCTGATTGTTATTTTGATGTCATGTTCAAAGCATCCGATTGTTATTGTGATGTCATATTCCACGCCAGCTAGCCCCTTTGTGTCGCTAACCACATTAGCATGGGCGCTGAGCCGCGTGTCACAAACATTCTAATCCTTCCAGAAACAACATTCAAACACGTTTATTGTCTGCTCTTCTGGCAACATTTTTGTTTTTTTCTTCCCTTGTGCTTTGGCGCCAAGACTCCTGGAATTACTGAAATATAACAAAAAGTTGAAATATGGTTTATAAAAAATGTTTATTTACTGTATAAACATTGCTGTAAGTTATTTAGACGTCCTAGCTCGTTTGTCCTAGTGGACTTGCTGTCGTCAGGAAGTGGTGTGTTGCTAATTATGTTATTTATTTTATTTGTTTTATTTATTTTATTTATCCTATTTTATTTTTATTTTATTTTTATTTTAATTTTAATTTTAATTTTAATTTTATTTTATTTTTATTTTTATTTTTATTTTACTTTTATTTTACTTTTATTTATTTATTTTTTATAAACATTTATTTATACATTTATAATTATTTAAACACTTCTTTCTTGTTGACGTCTACAAAGTATTTTATGCCTATTAATAATCCGCTGTAATATACATCTTAGTTGTCTAGTTTGAAATACAGGATCTTTGACTACTGTTTTGTAGTTGCTCCCTAAAATGTTGACGTTTTTCTGTCACAGAGAGGATCTTTGGCAAGAGTTGTTGGCTGTAGGTCCTAAAAAAAACAGCAGCAAGCTCCTGTCATATAGATGATCTTTGACTAGCATTTTTGGCAGGGGGTCCCTAAAAACAGTGGTGTTCTCTTGTCAAATAGAGAATCTTTGATTCGTGTTTTTGGAGTAAATCCCCCAAAACAGCAAAGCACTCCTGTCATGTAAAGGATCTTTGACTTGTGTTTTGTCATAAGCTTCTTCAAACGAGCAGCGCACTCCTGTTAAATAGGGGATCTTTGACTCTTGTTTTTGTAGTCGGTCCTCTAAAACAGAAAAGCACTCCTGTCATGTAAAGGATCTTTGACTTGCGTTTTGTCATAGGCTTCTTCAAACGAGCAGCACACTCCTGTTAAACAGCAGCATAGTGCTCCTGTTAAAATACAGGATCTTTGACTGTGTTTTAGCAGTGGGCTTAGAAAAACAGTAGCATGCTTCTGTCATATAGATGATCTTTGACTAGCATTTTTGGCAGGGGGTCCCTAAAAGCAGTGGTTTCCCCTGTCAAATAGATGATCTTTGATTGGTGTTTTTGGAGTAAATCCCCCAAAACAGAAAAGCACTCCTATTATGTAAAGGATCTTTGACTTGTGTTTTGTCATAGGCTTCTTCAAACGAGCAGCGCACTCCTGTTAAATAGAGGATCTTTGATTAGCATTTTTGGCAGTAGGCTAATTTAAAGCAGCATTAGCTCCTGTTAAATACAGGATCTTTGACTGTGTTTTAGCAGTGGGCTTAGAAAAACAGCAGCATGCTCCTGTCATATAGATGATCTTTGACTAGCATTGTTGGCAGGGGGCCTCTAAAAGCAGTGGTGTTCTCCTGTCAAATAGAGGATCTTTGATTAGTGTTTTTGGAGTAAATCCCTCAAAACAGCCCCTGTCATATAAAGGATCTTTGACTTGTGGTTTGTCAGAGGGTTCTTCAAACGAGCTGAGCGCTTCTGTCAAACAGCCAATCTTTGACTCCTGTTTTTGTAGTCGGTCCTCTAAAACAGCAAAGCACTCCTGTCATATAGATGATCTTTGACTAGCATTTTTGGCAGGGGATCCCTAAAAGCAGTGGTGTTCCCCGGTCAAAAAGAGGATCTTTGATTGCTGTTTTTGGCGTAAATCCCCCCAAACAGCAAACCACTCCTGTCATATAAAGGATCTTTGACTTGTGTTTTGTCATAGGGTTCTTCAAAGGAGCAGCACGCCCCTGTTAAATAGAGGATCTTTGATTAGAATTTTTGGCAGGGATCCCTAAAAACAGTGGTGTTCCCCTGTCAAATAGAGGATCTTTGATTAGTGTTTTTGGAGTAAATCCCTCAAAACAGCAAAGCACCCCTGTCATATAAAGGATCTTTGACTTGTGTTTTGTCATAGGCTTCTTCAAACAAGCAGCGCACTCCTGTTAAATAGAGGATCTTTGATTAGCATTTTTGGCAATAGGCTAATTTAAAGCAGCATTAGCTCCTGTTAAATACAGGATCTTTGACTGTGTTTTAGCAGTGGGCTTAGAAAAACAGCAGCACGCTCCTGTCATATAGATGATCTTTGACTAGCATTTTTGGCAGGGGGCCTCTAAAAGCAGTGGTGTCCGCATGTCAAATAGAAGATCTTTGATTAGTGTTTTTGGAGTAAATCCCCCAAAACAGCAAAGCACTCCTGTCATATAAATGATCTTTGATTTGTGTTTCATCATAGGGTTCTTCAAACGAGCTGAGCGCTCCTGTGAAACAGACAATCTCTGATTCCTGTTTTTGTAGTCAGTCCTCTAAAACAGCAAAGCACTCCTGTCATGTAAAGGATCTTTGACTTGTGTTTTGTCATAGGGTTCTTCAAACGAGCAGTGTGGTCCTGTTAAATAGAGGATATTTGACTGTGTTTTAGCAGTGGGCTTTGGAAAACAGCAGCATGCTCCTGTCATATAAAGGATCTTTGACTAGTGTTTTGTCAGAGGTTTTTCAATCTAGCGAAGTGCTCCTGTCGAATACAGGATCTTTGATTAGCATTTTTGGCAGTAGGCCATTAACAACAGCAGTGCGCTCTGTCAAATAGAGGATCTTTAACTGTTGTTTTTTGTAGTAAGTCGTTCAAAACAGAGTGCTCCTGTCCCATGAAGGATCTTCGACTGTGTGTTAGCAGTAGGCTTTGTAAAAACAGCAAAGCACTCCTGTCATATAAAGGATCTTTGACTTGTGTTTCGTCATAGGGTTCTTCAAACGAGCAAAGCGCTCCTGTCAAACAGACAATCTCTGACTCCTGTTTTTGTAGTCGGTCCTCTAAAACAGCAGAGCACGCTTGTCGAATAGAGGATCTTTGATTAGTGTTTTTGGAGTTGTGGCTATAAAGCAGAATAGTGCTCCTGGTAAATACAGGATCCTTGACTGTGTTTTAGCAGTACTTTCTGAAAAACAGCGACACACTCCTGCCAAATAGAGGATCTTTGACTAGCGTTTTGTATAAATCACCCCAAAACAGCAAAGTGCTCCTTGTGTTTTGTCAATGTTCTTCAAACGAGCTACTGTCAAACAGACAATCTTTGACTCCTGTTTTTGTAGTCGGTCCTCGAAAACAGCAGAGCACTCTTGTCAAATAGAGGATCTTTGATAAGTGTTTTTTTTTTTTGGAGTAGTAGCTTTAAAGCAGAATAGTGCTCCTGTTAAATAGAGGATCTTTTGACTCCGTTTCAGCAGTACTTTCTGAAAAAACAGCAACACAAATAGAGGATATTCGACTAGCGTTTTCTTATAATCCCCCCCCCAAACAGCAAAGCACTCCTTTTCATATAGAGGATCTTTGACTAGCGTTTTTGTATATATCCCCCAAAAACAGCAAAGTGCTTTTTTTTCATATATAGAGGATCTTTGGATGTCATTTGACAGTGGGAACTTAAAAACTGCACATCTTTCATGTTGAGGATCTTTGAACGACAAGATCCTAACACCAGTGAACACTCCTGTCATACTGATGATCTTTTGCATCATGTCTGTAAAAACAGCAGAGTGCTCCTGTCATATATAGGATCTTTGTCTTGTGTTTCGTCAGAGGGTTCTTCAAACGAGCTGAGCGCTCCTGTCAAACAGACAATCTTTGACTCCTGTTTTTGTAGTCGGTCCTCTAAAACAGAAAAGCACTCCTGTCATATAAAGGATCTTTGACTTGTGTTTTGTCATAGGGTTCTTTAAACGAGCAGCACACTCCTGTTAATAGAGGATGTTTGATTAGCATTTTTGGCAGTAGGCGATTTAAAGCAGCATAGTGCTCCTGTTAAATACAGGATCTTTGACTGTGTTTTAGCAGTGGGCTTTGGAAAACAGCAGCATGCTCCTGTTATATAAAGGATCTTTGACTAGTGTTTTGTCAGAGGTTATTCAATCTAGCGAAGTGCTCCTGTCGAATAGAGGATCTTTGATTCGTATTTTTGGCAGTAGGCCATTAACAACAGCAGTGCGCTCTGTCAAATAGAGGATCTTTGATTACTGTTTTTTGTAGTAAGTCGTTCAAAACAGAGTGCTCTTGTCCCATGAAGGATCTTTGACTGAGTGTTAGCAGTAGGCTTTGTAAAAACAGCAAAACACTCCTGTCATATAAAGGATCTTTGACTTGTGTTTGGTCATAGGGTTCTTCAAACGAGCAAAGCGCTCCTGTCAAACAGACAATCTCTGACTCCTGTTTTTGTAGTCCGTCCTCTAAAACAGCAGAGCACGCTTGTCGAATAGAGGATCTTTGATTAGTGTTTTTGGAGTTGTGGCAATAAAGCAGAATAGTGCTCCTGGTAAATACAGGATCTTTGACTACGTTTTAGCAGTACTTTCTGAAAAACAGCGACACACACTCCTGCCAAATAGAGGATCTTTGACTAGCGTTTTGTATAAATCACCCCAAAACAGCAAAGTGCTCCTTTTCATATATAGAGGATCTTTGGCTGTCATTTTACAGTGAGAACTTAAAAACTGCACATCTGTCATGTTGAGGATCTTTGAAGAGTGTTTTTTGACAACAAGATCCTAACACCAGTGAACACTCCTGTCATACTGATGATCTTTTGCATCATGTCTTTAAAAACAGCAGAGTGCTCCTGTCATATAGAGGATCTTTGACTTATGTCGTGTCATAGGGTTCTTCAAACGAGCATAGTGCTTCTGTCAAATAGACAATCTTTGACTCCTGTTTTTGTAGTCGGTCCTCGAAAGCAGCAGAGCACTCTTGTCAAATAGAGGATCTTTGACTGCGTTTTAGCAGTACTTTCTGAAAATCAGCAACACACTCCTATCAAATAGAGGATCTTTGACTAGCGTTTTGTATAAATCCCCAAAACAGCAAAGCACTCCTTTCATATAGAGGATCTTCGACTAGCGTTTTCGTATAATTCCACCAAAAACAGCAAAGTGCTTATTTTCATATATAGAGGATCTTTGGCTGTCATTTGACAGTGGGGACTTGAAAAAAACTGCACATTTGTCATATTGAGGATCTTTGAACGACAAGATCCTAACACCAGTGAACACTCCTGTCATACTGATGATCTTTTGCATCATGTCTTTAAAAACAGCAGAGTGCTCCTGTCATATATAGGATCTTTGACTTGTGTTTCGTCATAGGGTTCTTCAAACGAGCTGAACGCTCCTGTCAAACAGACAATCTTTGACTCCTGTTTTTGTAGTCGGTCCTCTAAAACAGCAAAGCACTCCTGTCATGTAAAGGATCTTTGACTTGTGTTTTGTCATAGGGTTCTTCAAACGAGCAGCGTGGTCCTGTTAAATAGAGGATCTTTGATTAGCATTTTTGGCAGTAGGTCATTTAAAGCAGCATAGTGCTCCTGTTAAGTACAGGATCTTTGACTGCGTTTTAGCAGTGGGCTTTGAAAAACAGCAGCATGCTCCTGTCATATAAAGGATCTTTGACTAGTGTTTTGTCAGAGGTTTTTCAATCTAGCGAAGTGCTCCTGTCGAATAGAGGATCTTTGATTAGCATTTTTGGCAGTAGGCCATTAACAACAGCAGTGCGCTCTGTCAAATAGAGGATCTTTGACTATTGTTTTTTGTAGTAAGTCGTTCAAAACAGCAAAGCACTCCTGTTATATAAAGGATCTTTGACTTGTGTTTTGTCATAGGCTTCTTCAAATGAGCAGAGCACTCCTGTTTTTTTAGTCGGTCCTCTAAAACAGCACATCGCTCCTGTCAAATAGAGGATCTTTGACTAGCGTTTTAGTGTAAATCCCCCCAAAACAGCAAAGTGCTCCTTTTCATATATAGAGGATCTTTGGCTGTCATTTGACAGTGGGGACTTGAAAAAAACTGCACATTTGTCATGTTGAGGATCTTTGAACGACAAGATCCTAACACTAGTGAACACTCCTGTCATACTGATGATCTTTTGCATGACGTCGTTAAAGGACAGCAGAGTGCTCCTGTCACATAGAGGATCTCTGCATGCACACACACTCCTGCTGGAAGGACCCAGACGCGAGGCAGACGAGACAGGAAGTAGCGTCCACGTGCGGACTAAAATGATTGGCTCTTTAATTAATTGCATTATCATCAGCAAACACAGCGACTCTTCTGGCACTCACCAAAAAGCCTCCAGAGACAAAAAGTCACATCTCAGCTTTGGCTCGCCGGCAAGTCAACAGGCCGCCGCACTGCCACACTGCCCCCTGCTGGCCGCCCGCGGCACTGCGCACCCTCCTCCGCGCAGGGAAAAGGGGCGGAGTCTCTGTGGTCTTCCTTCAGGAAATGACAAGACTTTGTCAAGTACAAAAAAGTGCACTTTTGCACGCTCAATTTCAGAAGGAGGAACTTTCGTCGAGTCAACCTCACAGGAAACACAACCATATTTGGTCAATTGTCCGCTAAATAATCTATTCCGGCGTCAAACTGGGGCCGTCTTCAACTACCTCACAGGAAGCACGACCATATTTGGTCAATTGTCCGCTGAATAATCTGTTCCAGCGTCAAGCTGTGGCCGCCTTCAACTTTATAAATCGTGTGTACGCTACAGTCACATTAAAGTGTAAGAAGAAGTCAAGCTCCTGTCACGTGATCAACGTGCAACTCTAACCCGCCCAGCTTCTCTACACGTGCAAAAGAGGACATGTAAGTCTTGCATAACTTTGTGGACTCCATATTTGACGTGGAACACAGCATGAATTATAGTGTGTGTGTGTGTGTGTGTGTGTGTGTGTGTGTGTGTGTGTGTGTGTGTGTGTGGCACTCATATTGCAGCTTTGTTTACGTCGAAATATCATTATGTAAAATAAACATCAAAATTAAGACGACGTAATAAATCCATGCAACCTTTTCTACACCGTCTACGTCCTCATTAGGGTCAATAAATCATGTTTTATTATTTAAGTTAAATTCAAAATAAAAGCCGAAAAAAAAAAAGTTAAAACACACTTACATAATGAAATTGAATAATTCAAAAAAATGCTGCAAAAAAACATATTTTAGTGTGATTATCATGTACTTTTATGGAGTGTATAATAAGACAATATTGAATACAATTAAAAAATAAATCTTAGGTTGAAATTTGGTGTTAAGATGCTAATGTTGTTAAAGAAAATACAGCTATACACTTTAAATAATTTATTAATATCAAATATAACTAAAAAATATATTTTCTTTGGTTTAAAGTTGTTGTCAAGATGGTCATTTTGTGAATAAAACTAACCACAAATACACTTAAAATAGAATATTTGAAAAACAATTATAATTAATGTATTAGTATTAATTGATGTCAAATACAATTTAAAATGTTTTGTTAGGTTGAAATTTGTTGTGAAAATCATGTTTTTGTTAGTAAAATATACATACATCAATACACTAATATTTGAAAATTAAATATAATGTATGTATTTATCAATATCAAATACAATTTAAAACAAGTTTTCTTAGGCTGAAATTTCGTGTCAAAATGTTGTTTTGTCTAGTAAAAATAGAATATTAAAAAAAAAAATTATATTAAGATCCCCCACAGATAATTTAGTTTAAATTATATCGTGAAAATGTTATATTCACTTATGTAATAAAAATGAATAAAACAGTTAAATACAACTTTTAAACATTATTTAAAATGATTTCAGCTAAAAGATACACAGCAATACATTAATATTTGAAAACTAAATATAATTTACCTGTTTATCAATATCAAATACAATTCAAAACAAGCTTTCTTAGGCTGAAATTTGGTGTCAAATTTCAATTTTTATTATTAAAAATAGAATATAAAAATATATATATAATTATATTAAGATCCTCCACAGATAATTTAGTTTATTATATCGTGAACATGATATATTCACTTATGTAATAAAAATAAATAAAACAGTTAAATACAAATTTTAAACATTTAAAACGATTTCAACCAAAATATTTATTGCTGAATTTCCCACAGGGATCAATAAAGTACTTTCTATTCCATATCTATTCTATATACAGCAATACATTAATATTTGAAAACTACATATAATTTATGTATTTATCAATATCAAATACAATTTAAAACAAGTTTTCTTAGGCTGAAATATGGTGTCAAAATTGTATTTAATTAGTAAAAATAGAATATAAATATATATATATATATATATTTATATATATTAAGATCCCCCACAGATAATTTAGTTTATTATATCGTGAAAATTATATATTCACGTATGCAATAAAAATAAATAAAACAGTTAACTACAAGTTTTAAACATTATTTAAAACGATGTTGAACTAAAAGATATACAGTAATACATTAAAATATTTGAAAACTAAAAATAATTTACGTATTTATCAATATCAAATACAATTTAAAACAAGTTTTCTTAGGCTGAAATTTGGTGTCAAAATGTTATTTTAATTAGTAAAAATAGAATATAAAAAAAATATATACATATATATATATATATTAAGATACCCCACAGATAATTTTGTTTATTATTATATCGTGAAAATGATGTATTCACTTATGTAATAAACATTAATAAAACAGTTAACTACAAGTTTTAAACATTGAAAACGATTTCAACTAAAAGATATACAGTAATACATTAATATTTGAAAACAAAGTATAATATATGTATTTATCAATTGTATTTTTATTAGTAAAAATAGAATATATATATATATATATATATATATATATATATACATACATATATATATATATACATATATATATATATACATATATATATACATATATATACATATATACATATATACACATATATACATATATATATATATATATATATATATATATATATATATATATATATATATATATATATATATATATATAAAGATCCCCCACAGGTAATTTAGTTTATTATATCGTGAAAATGATATATTCACTTATGTAATAAAAATGAATACAACAGTTAAATACAAGTTTTAAACATTATTTAAAACGATTTCAACTAAAAGACATACAGCAATACACTAATATTTAAAGACTTAATATAATTTACCTATTTATTAATATCAAATATAATTTAAAACAAGCTTTCTTTGGCTGAAATTTGGTGTCAAAATTTTATTTTTGTGCTTAAAAAATAAATTATACCAAAATCCTCCGCAGAAAATATTTATAGATTATTACAACTGAGAAAAATGGATGGATATTGTGAAAATAATATATTCACATAGGTAATAAAAATGAATAAAACACAGTTAAACATAATTTCAAACAATTTGTACTAAAAGATCAAATAAAAGCCCCAAAAAAGCTTGTGTTTAACTTTGTTTTAATTAGGAGCGAAACATCACATGTTTATGGCCTCTCCCAAACAGGGAGAGAATAAAACATAAATAAACATTCTTAGAAAATATTGTAATAAATCACAAAAAGTAACCTTTTTTTTTTTGTACAGGTGATTTGTTTTATACATAGATCATATTTACATTTGTCTTTTCTTCGTACAAACACTTTTTTTTCCCCGTTACAAAAGCTTTTTAGTGCATTCGGCCGTCTTTCAGGAGGCGGGAAGAAGACGTGTCGGCTCCGCCCCCTTTTTAAAGCTGCTTCCTGACAAATCGCCAACAAAAACAGCGCAGAGGGGAAACTTGTGGTTCTCCAAATCTACCAGCAGGGGGCGCAGCTGTACCTGACCCGCAGGTAGTTAACGAAAAACATGTTTTAGTAACTAATGCAACTTTTTCATGTGTAAACATTTTGCAGAGACGCCATTTTTAGCGTAAAAGAAACCTAATGAAAAGTGATTTGATGTGAAGTTAGAAGATGAAATAGAAGCAGCGTGACGTTCCAGAAACTGCACACATTTAACGGCCGCGCGCTGGTAACCAAGTCGAGGATAAAAAGAGAAGATGATTGGCGTGCAATCCCAACAAAAACAAAGCGAGAACCAACAAAGAAGAGAAGATTTCATCCAAGATGGCCGCAGGAGATCACATGACCACGTCTTCCTGTCCAATCAAAGCTTTTTGTCAATTTGTTTGCACTTTAAACGTCAACGTTGACTTTTTTTCTTTCATTTCCTTTTAATGCACTTCCATTTCCTGTCCTCAAGGTGTGGGCGTGGCCAGAGGTCCACTTCCTGTCAGGTCTCAGCAGAAGAAGATCTGGCCATCAAGCGGAGGCTCGGGGTCTGGAAAGGAGGCGCGTGTGTTTATATTTCAATTCAATTATTCATGTATATTTATATTTGTTGTAAGGTCGTGAATTATGACTTAAAAAAAAAAAAATATATATATATATATATATATATATATTTAAATTAAATTATTCATGTATATTTATATATGTTGTAAGGTCGTGAATCATGACTTTTTAAAAAATATTTTTATATTTAAATTAAATTATTCATGTATATTTATATATGTTGTCAGGTCGTGAATCATGACTTAAAAAAAAATATATATATTTACATTTATTCATGTATATTTATATATTTTTAAAATATTTTTATATTTAAATTAAAGTATTCATGTATATTTATATATATTTTTAAAATAATTTTATATTTAAATTAAATTATTCATGTATATTTATATATGTTGTAAGGTCGTGAATTATGACTTAAAAAATGTTATATTTCAAATTAAATTATATATGTTGTAAGGTCGTGAATCATGACTTTTAAAAAAAATATTTTTATATTCAAATTCAATTATTCATGTATATTTATATATGTTGTAAGGTCGTGAATCATGACTTTAAAAAAAATATTTTTATATTTAAATTCAAATATTCATGTATATTTATATATGTTGTAAGGTCGTGAATTATGACTTTAAAAACAATATTTTTATATTTAAGTTAAATTATTCATGTATATTTATATATGTTGTAAGGTCGTGAATCATGACTTTAAAAAAAATATTTTTATATTTAAATTCAAATATTCATGTATATTTATATATGTTGTAAGGTCGTGAATTATGACTTTAAAAACAATATTTTTATATTTAAGTTAAATTATTCATGTATATTTATATATGTTGTAAGGTCGTGAATATTGACTTTTTAAAAATATTTTAATATCTAAAATTAAATTATTCATGTAAGGTCGTGAATCATGACATTTAAAAAATATTTTTATATTTAAATTATTATTATTAATGTATATTTATATATATATATATATATTTTTTTTTTTTTTTTTCCTTTTTTTTTTTCATGTATATATTCATTTCACACCATATTCATTGCACTTCTACATTTTTTATATTTTTATATATTTGCACATTGTTTTTCTAGCATGCACACATCGCACTGTATGGAATGGCCTCAATCTCGTTACCTTGCGTAATGACAATAAAGCTGATTCTGATTCTTCTGATATGTTGTAAGGTCGTGAATCATGACTTTTTAAAAAAAATATTTTTATATTTAAATTATTATTATTAATGTATATTTATATATGTTGTAAGGTCGTGAATCATGACTTTTTAAAAATATTTTTAGATTTAAATGTATTCATGTAAATTTACATGTATTTTTTAAATATTTGTATATTTAAATTAAATTATTCATGTAGATTTATATATTTTTTAGATATTTTTATATTTAAAATTAAATTATGTATGTATATTTATATATATTGTAAGGTCGTGAATTTTGACTTTTTAAAAATATTTTAATATCTAAAATTAAATTATTCATGTAAGGTCGTGAATCATGACATTTAAAAAATATTTTTATATTTAAATTAAATTATTCATGTATATTTATATATGTTATAAGGTCGTGAATCATGACATTTAAAAAATATTTTTATATTTAAATTATTATTATTAATGTATATTTATATATGTTGTAAGGTCGTGAATCATGACTTTTTAAAAAATATTTTTATATTTAAATTTATTCATGTATATTTATATATTTTTTTAAATATGTTTATATCTAAATTAAATTATTCATGTATATTTATATATGTTGTAAGGTCGTGAATCATGACTATTTAAAAATATTTTTATATTTAAATTAAATTATTCATGTATATTTATATATGTTGTAAGGTCATGAATTATGATTTAAAAAAAAAAAATTATATTTAAAATTAAATTATTCATGTATATTTATATATGTTGTAAGGTCGTGAATCATGACTATTTCAAAATATTTTTATATTCAAATTAAATTATTTATGTATATTTATATATGTTGAAAGGTCGTGAATCATGATATTTAAAAAATATTTTTATATTTAAATTATTATTATGAATGTATATTTATATATGTTGTAAGGTCGTGAATCATGACTTTAAAAAAAAAAATTTTTATATTTAAATTATTATTATTAATGTATATTTATATATGTTGTAAGGTCGTGAATCATGACTTTTTAAAAATATTTTTATATTTAAATGTATTCATGTAAATTTATATATCTATTTTTAAATATTTGTATATTAAATTAAATTATTCATGTAGATTTATATATTTTTTAGATATTTTTATATTTAAATTAAATTATTCATGTATATTTATATATGTTGTAAGGTCGTGAATTATGACTTTTAAAAACATATTTTTATATTTAAAATTAAATTATTTATGTATATTTATATTTGCTGTAAGGTCGTGAATCGTGACTTTAAAAAAAATATTTTTATATTTAAATTGAATTATTCATGCATATTTATATATGTTGTAAGGTCGTTAATTATGACTTTTTAAAAATATTTTTATATTTAAAATTTAATTATTCATGTAAGGTCGTGAATCATGACATTTAAAAAACATTTTTATATTTAAATTAAATTATTCATGTATATTTATATATGTTGTAAGGTGGTGAATCATGACTTTAAAAAAAATATTTTTATATTTAAATTAAATTATTCAGGTATATTTATATATGTTGTAAGGTTGTGAATTATGACTTTAAAAAATATATTTTTATATTTAAAATTAAATTATGTATGTATATTTATATATGTTGTAAGGTCGTGAATCATGACTTTAAAATTTTTTTTTTAATATTTAAATTAAATTATTCATGTATATTTATATATGTTGTAAGGTCGTGAATTATGACTTTTTAAAAATATTTTTATATTTAAAATTAAATTATTCATGTAAGGTCATGAATCATGACATTTAAAACATATTTTTATATTTAAATTAAATTATTCATGTATATTTATATATGTTGTAAGGTCGTGAATCATGACATTTAAAAAATATTTTTATATTTAAATTATTATTATTAATGTATATTTAAATATGTTGTAAGGTCGTGAATCATGACTTTTTAAAAAATATTTTAATATTTAAATTTATTCATGTATATTTATATATGTTTTTTTAAATATGTTTATATTTAAATTAAATTATTCTTGTATATTTATATATGTTGTAAGGTCGTGTATCATGACTATTTAAAAATATTTTTATATTCAAATTAAATTATTCATGTATATTTATATATGTTGTAAGGTCGTGAATTATGATTAAAAAAAATATATATATTTAAAATTAAATTATTTATGTATATTTATATATGTTGTAAGGTTGTGAATTATGACTTTTTAAAAAATATTTTTATATTTAAAATTAAATTATGTATATTTATATATGTTGAAATGTCGTGAATCATGATATTTAAAAAATATTTTTATATTTAAATTATTATTATTAATGTATATTTATATATGTTGTAAGGTCGTGAATCATGACTTTTTAAAAATATTTTCATATTTAAATGTATTCATGTAAATTTATATATATATTTTAAATATTTGTATATTTAAATAAAATTATTCATGTAGATTTATATATTTTTTAGATATTTTTATATTTAAATTAAATTATTCATGTATATTTATATATGTTGTAAGGTCGTGAATCATGACATTTAAAAAATATATACTTTATATCTATATATATAATTTTTATATTTAAATTTACATTATATTTATGTGTGTTGTAAGAAGGTCGTGAATTATGATGTTTTTTAAGGTTTGTGTGTGATGATAACCATAGAAGAAGACAACGCTGGGACTTGGAGCGCTCACCTGCGACTTGACCTTTGACCTTCTTCTTGCGCTTGTCTTTGCGCTTGGCGAGCTGCATCAGGCTCTTGCTCAGCTGCTTGTTGGCGTCGGCCGAGGCCGAAGACGAGGACGAGGACGAGGTGAAGGGGTTGAGGCCTCGCGTCTTGCTGGCCTTGGGGCGCTGCGAGGGCGACACGTCCGCCGGGTCCAGGTCCAGGTCCAGGGACTGGGAGCTGCCCGCCAACTGGGACTCCTCGGACGTGGTGGAGGGCGTCCTCTGGGAAGTGGAGGGAGACGGGAGGTTTAGTCCACAATGTCTAGAAGGTGAGCAAGTAGTGTGAGCAGGACTGAGGAGGAGGAAGTACCTCAGCCCGTCGGCGCTCCTCCATCTTGTCCATCTGTCTCTGCAGCAACTCCCGCTCCTTGTCCAACTTCCTCTGAGCGTCCCTCAGTCTCTCCAAGTTTCTCTGGTAGTCTTCCTTCCTGCCCTGCAGGTCCTGCCTCTCATCCTGCACGTCCTTCTGATACTTGCTTAGCTCCGTCTCCTGCCGCCACATCACTCATGTTACACACACATTGTACACACACACACACACACACACACACACACACACACACACACACACACACACACACACACACATTGTACACACACACACACACACACACACACACACACACACACACTAACACACGAAGGACACTCCAGGTCTTCAACAAGGGAGCCTATGACCTTACTGTAAAGAGGTCGTGAATCATGACTTTTTTAAAATATTTTATATTTAAATTAAATTATTCATGTATATTTATATATGTTGTAAGGTCATGAATCATGACATTTAAAAAAAAAAAAAAATATTATTTTTATATTTAAATTTACAATATGTATATTTATATATGTTGTAAGGATGTTGTGAATCATGACATTTTTTAAAATATTTTTAAAATATTTATTTGATGTTTAAATTAACATTATATTCATATATGTTGTAAGGTCGTGAATCATGACTTTAAAAAAAAATTGTTTATATTTAAATTAAATTATTAATGTATATTTATATATGTTGTAAGGTTGTGAATCATAACTTTTTTTTAAATATTTTTATATTTAAAATTAAATTATTAATGTATATTTATATATGTTGTAAGGTTGTGAATCATGCCATTTAAAAAATAAAAATAAATCTATATATATATATTATTTTTATATTTAAATTTACATTATGTATATTTATATACCTGTATGTTGTAAGGATGTTGTGAATCATGACATTTTTTTTTTTAATATTTATTTTATATTTAAATTTACATTATATTTATATGTGTTGTAAGGAGGTCATGAATTATTAGTATTATTTTTTAAGGTTTAATATTTTTATTTAATTAAGATTAAATTATTCATGTATATTTATATATGTTGTAAGGTCATGAATCATGACATTTAAAAAATATATATATATTATTTTTATATTCAAATTTACAATATGTATATTTATATATGTTGTAAGGATGTTGTGAATCATGACATGTTTTTAAATATTTTTAAAATATTTATTTGATGTTTAAATTAACATTATATTTATATATGTTGTAAGGTCGTGAATCATGACTTTTAAAACAATATTTTTATATTTAAATTAAATTATTAATGTATATTTATATATGTTGTAAGGTTGTGAATCATAACTTTTTTAAAAAAATATTTTTATATTTAAAATTAAATTATTAATGTATATTTATATATGTTGTAAGGTTGTGAATCATGCCATTTAAAATATATATATATATATATATATATATATATATCTATATATATATATATATATATTTTATTTTTATATTTAAATTTACATTATGTATATTTATATACCTGTATGTTGTAAGGATGTTGTGAATCATGACATTTTTTTTTTTAATATTTATTTTATATTTAAATTTACATTATATTTATATGTGTTGTAAGGAGGTCATGAATTATTGGTATTATTTTTTAAGGTTTAATATTTTTATTTATTTAAGATTAAATTATTCATGTATATTTATATATGTTGTAAGGTCATGAATCATGACATTTAAAAAAAAACATTTATTATTTTTATATTTAAATTTACAATATGTATATTTATATATGTTGCAAGGATGTTGTGAATCATGACATTTTTTTAAATATTTTAAAAATATTTATTTGATATTTAAATGTACATTATATTTATATATGTTGAAAGGTCGTGAATCATGACTTTTTTAAAATATTTTTATATTTAAATTAAATTATTAATGTATATTTATATATGTTGTAAGGTTGTGAATCATAACTTTTTTTTAAATATTTTTATATTTAAAATTAAATTATTCATGTATATTTATATATGTTGTAAGGTTGTGAATCATGCCATTTAAAAAAGATATATATCTATATATATATATATATATATATTATTTTTATATTTAAATTTACATTATGTATATTTATATACCTGTATGTTGTAAGGATGTTGTGAATCATGACATTTTTTTTTTTTTATATTTATTTTATATTTAAATTTACATTATATTTATATGTGTTGTAAGGAGGTCATGAATTATTAGTATTATTTTTTAAGGTTTAATATTTTTATTTATTTAAGATTAAATTATTCATGTATATTTATATATGTTATAAGGTCATGAATCATGACATTTAAAAATATATATATATATTATTTTTATATTTAAATTTACAATATGTATATTTATATATGTTGTAAGGATGTTGTGAATCATGACATTTTTTAAAATATTTTAAAAATATTTATTTGATATTTAAATTTACATTATATTTATATATGTTGTAAGGTCGTGAATCATGACTTTTTAAAAAATATTTTTATATTTAAATTCAATTATTAATGTATATTTATATATGTTGTAAGGTTGTGAATCATAACTATTTTTTTTAAATATTTTTATATTTAAAATTAAATTATTCATGTATATTTATATATGTTGTAAGGTTGTGAATCATGCCATTTAAAAAATATATATATATCTATATATATATATTATTTTTATATTTAAATTTACATTATGTATATTTATATACCTGTATGTTGTAAGGATGTTGTGAATCATGACATTTTTTTTTTAAATATTTATTTTATATTTAAATTTACATTATATTTATGTGTGTTGTAAGGAGGTCATGAATTATTAGTATTATTTTTTAAGGTTTAATATTTGTATTTATTTAAGATTAAATTATTCATGTATATTTATATATGTTGTAAGGTCATGAATCATGACATTTAAAAATATATATATATATTATTTTTATATTTAAATTTACAATATGTATATTTATATATGTTGTAAGGATGTTGTGAATCATGAAATTTTTTTAAATATTTTTAAAATATTTATTTGATATTTAAATGTACATTATATTTATATATGTTGTAAGGTCGTGAATCATGACTTTTTAAAAAATATTTTTATATTTAAATTAAATTATTAATGTATATTTATATATGTTGTAAGGTTGTGAATCATAACTATTTTTTTAAATATTTTTATATTTAAAATTAAATTATTCATGTATATTTATATATGTTGTAAGGTTGTGAATCATGCCATTTAAAAAAAATATATTTATATATATATTTTTTTTATATTTAAATTTACATTATGTATATTTA
Organism: Nerophis lumbriciformis; assembly: GCF_033978685.3. NCBI lineage: Eukaryota > Metazoa > Chordata > Actinopteri > Syngnathiformes > Syngnathidae > Nerophis > Nerophis lumbriciformis. Next base: position 10,057,303 of record NC_084553.2, read on the forward strand.
TATACCTGTATGTTGTGAATCATGACATTTATTTTTTAGATATTTATTTTATATTTAAATTTACATTATATTTATATGTGTTGTAAGGAGGTCATGAATTATTAGTATTATTTTTTAAGGTTTAATATTTTTATTTATTTAAGTTTACATTATTTATGTATACTTATTTTTATATATTTTTTTTTCTTATAAATAAAGAAAAGTATGTGGGGGGGCATTTTGATACAACTTGCACATTAAAGATGTTGAAATATTGCACGAAACACGGAATTGATTTCAATAAAAAATGCATTCGATAAATTGCAAACATCGTTTTAAGACACACAACCCAGCAGCTGTACACTGACTACTCTGAAGGAGGACTCACCTGCAGAAGCAGCAGCGTCTCCTTCTCGGCCAGCCGCCGCTCCCTGCTCTCCCACTCCTTCTCGCGCCGGCGCCGCTCCTCGGCGTGCGCCGCCTGCTGCTTGTGCAGCGCCGCCAGCTCCTGCCGCTGCTTCTCCAGGCTGCGCTGCTTCTCCTGCTCGATCAGCGAGCCGGGCCGCGAGGACGGGCGGGACAGGGAGGAGGAGGAGCAGGACGAGGAGCGCTCGCTCAGGGCCTGGCGCTGGTCCTCGATGAAGCTGTCCTGCTGCACCACCACCGCCTGCCGCACACGCACACACATTTACACCTGGCCCTGCTGGACATGGCGGGCTGAGGGGGGGGGTCGTACCTGCAGCATGCTGAGCAGCAGGTGCAGGTTGGACACGCTGTGGAGGACCTGCTGTGGGACACAAGGACCACAACATCAACAAGGGAGCACGTCTCGCCACAACACCGCCTTCAATTTCGGAGCAAGCCGCAACCAACTATCTATCCACAGTGTGAGGCCGCATCGAAAATACTTATCTTCCCCTGCTTGGTGGAAAATGAACTTCCTTCCAAGTAGTATTATCACTGGAGGACCAGGCTATGGCTCAGCATGCTACGAACCACACTAACCGTTAAACCAAGGGTGTCCAAACTTTTTACACATTGAAATATCAAAGTATGCCGAGGCCATTTTGTTACTTTTATTATTTTTCAAAACAATATCAAGATTTTTGTTTCCCTAAAAGTTGGCTCTCAGTCATACAAATGTTCAAAATAAGCCATGTATTCATTTT
>NC_084553.2:10063450-10155950 GCF_033978685.3 Nerophis lumbriciformis
ATCCTGGAGTGATGGATGCCTGCAGATTAGAGATGTCCGATAATGGCTTTTTTGCCGATATTCCGATTTTGTCCAACTCTTAATTACTGATTCCGATATCAACCGATACCGATATATACAGTGGTGGAATTAACACATTAGTATGCCTAATTTTGTTGTGATGCCCCGCTGGATGCATTAAACAATGTAACAAGGTTTCCCAAAATAAATCAACTCAAGTTATGGAAAAAAAATGCCAACATGGCACTGCCATATTTATTATTGAAGTCACAAAGTGCATTATTTTTTTTAACATGCCTCAAAACAGCAGCTTGGAATTTGGGACATGCTCTCCCTGAGAGAGCATGAGGAGGTTGAGGTGGGCGGGGTTGAGGTAGGAGGTAGCGGGGGTGTATATTGTAGCGTCCTGGAAGAGTTAGTGCTGCAAGGGCTTCTGGGTATTTGTTCTGTTGTGTTTACGTTGTGTTACGGTGCGGATGTTCTCCCGAAATGTGTTTGTCATTCTTGTTTGGTGTGGGTTCACAGTGTGGCGCATATTTGTAACAGTGTTAAAGTTGTTTATACGGCCACCCTCGGCGTGACCTGTACGGCTGTTGACCAAGTATGTGTGGGATTCACTTGTGTGTGTGAAAAGCCGTAAATATTATGTGATTGGGCCGGCACGCAAAGGCAGTGCCTTTAAGGTTTATTGGCGCTCTGTACTTCTCCCTACGTCCGTGTACACAGCAAGTGTTTTAAAAAGTCAAAAATTTTACTTTTTGAAACCGATACCGATAATTTCCGATATTACATTTTAAAGCGTTTATCGGACATCTCTACTGCAGATGGTTCTCAATGTACCGTATTTTTAGGACTATAAGTCGCAGTTTTTTTCATAGTTTGGGTGCGACTTATACTCAGGAGCAACTTATGTGTGAAATTATTAACACATTAGCGTAAAATATCAAATAATATTATTTATCTCATTCACGTAAGAGACTAGACGTATAAGATTTCATTGGATTTAGCGATTAGGAGTGACAGATTGTTTGGTAAACGTATAGCATGTTCTATATGTTATAGTTATTTGAATGACTCTTACCATAATATGTTACGTTAACATACCAGTTGGTTATTTATGCCTCATATAACGTACACTTATTCAGCCTGTTGTTCACTATTGTTTATTTATTTTAAATTGCCTTTCAAATGTCTATTCTTGGTGTTGGCTTTTATCAAATACATTCCCCCAAATATTGTTGTTAACAATGCACACTCATCAGTGCTATTAATGCAGGCTGAGCAGTTACAACATTGGTTGAGTCTCAAGTGTTTTCTTGATTGCAACATTGGTTCTATTCTGCAATACACTTGCTCCAGGCACCTTTTCTTTGAACTGTTTATGACCGAGTTCAAGAGCCGTTTATGACCACCTCCCCTTAGGAGCAGCTGCGTAATGTAATGTAATGCTATGTAACCAGAAAAGGCCCAAATAAAAGAGGATGCGCGGAACTCCCTCGTCAGGGCGTGGGACGACACTGTACAAGGGTACAGGTCTACGCGCTCTCCCCATGAGCTAAATTGAATCCTGTTTCTGTGTTTGACCCTGACAGGTTGTGTCTCAAGTGTTTTCTGGATCGCAACATTGGTTCTGTTTTAGCAATGTTCAACAATAAACGTGTCAATGACCACATGGTCCAGAGGATGGCATTAGTTGCTTTTGGAGTATAATAAGAGGTCAGCATCCAATGGATTTATCTAGCTCTGTATGCGCTTTAAAATGTTACTTGTGTACTGTTGTTAACAATGGACTGATCAGTGCTATCAATGCATGCTAAGCAGTAGAATTGGTTGTGTTTTTAGATACTGGACGAGCACAGCAAATGACTCACATATCGAAACTGTTTAATAGAGCAGCAAATATCATATTTTTCTCCTCCAATGAAGTCAAAATAACACTGGCTGGTTTTTAATGGTTTCCCAGAGTGTGATTTGCTGAAATGAAGCAGAAAATGTGAAAATCACCTGGGAGAGCAAACAAGCACACAATGAAGGCATCATGGGCAGACCTTCACATGTGGAAATTGATATTGAGCAACATTAGTGACAAACAAGCACCTCAGGTCCATTTAAAAGCTGATACAGTAGAACCTCCAGACAGCACCGTTTTAACATGGTTTTTAAAAAAAACTTACAAATAAAACATATCGTATGAAAAATATTACTGTATTTTCCAGACCATAGGGCGTACCGGGTTATAAGGCGCACTGCCGATGAATGGTCTATTTTCGATCTTTTTCATACATAAGGCGCACCGGATTATAGGGGTCATTAAAGGAGCCATATTATTATTTCATTTTTTTCTAAATTGAAAACACTTCCTTGTGGTCTACATAACATGTAATGGTGGTTCTTTGGTCAAAATGTACTTTTACTTGAGTCATATTGCAGGCTACACGTATCTCTTATGTTTGACTGCCATCTACTGGTCACACTCATCATTACACCATGTACCAAATAAAATTGCTTCGAGGGCGGTAAGCAAAACCAGTATTATTCCGTTCATTAGGCGCACCGGATTATAAGGCGCACTGCCGATGAATGGTCTATTTTCGATCTTTTTTCATATATAAGGCGCACCGGATCATAGGGTTCATTAAAGGAGTCATATTATTATTTTATTTTTTTCTAAATGTAAAACGCTTTCTTGTGGTCTACATAACATGTAATAGTGGTTCTTTGGTAAAAATGTACTTTTACTTGAGTCATATGCAGCCTACACGTATCTCTTATGTTTGACTGCCATCTACTGGTCACACTCATCATTACACCATGTACCAAATAAAATTGCTTCGAGGTCGGTAAGCAAAACCAGTATTATTTCGCACATTAGGCGCACCGGATTATAAGGCGCACCGCCGATGAATGGTCTATTTTCGATCTTTTTTTTTTTTTTATATATAAGGCGCACCAGATTATAGGGGTCATTAAAAGAGTCAAAGTATTATTATTTTTTTTTTCTAAATTGAAAACACTTCCTTGTGGTCTACATAACATGTAATGGAGGTTCTTTGGTCAAAATGTACTTTTACTTGAGTCATATTGCAGTCTACACGTATCTCTTATGTTTGACTGCCATCTACTGGTCACACTTATCATTACACCATGTAACAAATGAAATTGCTTCGAGGTCGGTAAGCAAAACCAGTATTATTCCGTACATTAGGCGCTCCGGATTATAAGACGCACTGCCGATGAATGGTCTATTTTCCATCTTTTTTCATATATAAGGCGCACCAGATTATAGGGGTCATTAAAAGAGTCAAAGTATTATTATTATTTTTTTTCTAAATTGAAAACACTTCCTTGTGGTCTACATAACATGTAATGGTGGTTCTTTGGTCAAAATGTACTTTTACTTGAGTCATATTGCAGTCTACACATATCTCTTATGTTTGACTGCCATCTACCGGTCACATTAATCATTACACCATGTACCAAATAAAATTGCTTCGAGGTCGGTAAGCAAAACCAGTATTATTCCGTACATTAGGCGCACCGGATTATAAGGCGCACTGCCGATGAATGGTCTATTTTCGATCTTTTTTCATATGTAAGGCGCACCAGATTATATGGGTCATTAAAGGAGTCATAGTATTATTTTTTTTTTCTAAATGTAAAACGCTTCCTTGTGGTCTACATAACATGTAATGGTGGTTCTTTGGTCAAAATGTACTTTTACTTGAGTCATATTACAGTCTACACGTATCTCTTATGTTTGACTGCCATCTACTGGTCACACTCATCATTACACCATGTACCAAATAAAATTGCTTCGAGGTCGGTAAGCAAAACCAGCATTATTCCGTACATTAGGCGCACCGGATTATAAGGCGCACTGCCGATGAATGGTCTATTTTCAATCTTTTTTCATATATAAGGCGCACCGGATTATAGGGCGCATTAAAGGGGTCATATTATTATTTATTTTTTTCTAAATTGAAAACACTTCCTTGTGGTCTACATAACATGTACCGGTGGTATTTGGTCAAAATGTACTTTTACTTGAGACATATTGCCATCATATTGCAGTCTACACGTATCTCTTATGTTTGACTGCCATCTACTGATCACACTCATCATTACACCATGTACCAAATAAAATAGCTCCGAGGTCGGTAAGCAAAACCAGTATTATTCCGTACATTAGGCGCACCGGATTATAAGGCGCACTGCCGATGAATGGTCTATTTTCGCTCTTTTTTCATATATAAGGCGCGCCAGATTATAGGGGTCATTAAAAGAGTCAAAGTATTATTTATTTTTTTCTAAATTGAAAACGCTTCCTTGTTGTCTACATAACATGTAATGGTGGTTCTTTGGTCAAAATGTACTTTTACTTGAGCCATATTGCAGTCTACACGTATCTCTCATGTTTGACTGCCATCTACTGGTCACACTCATCATTACACCATGTACCAAATAAAATTGCTTCGAGGTCGGTACGCAAAACCAGTATTATTCCGTACATTAGGCGCACCGGATTATAAAGCAAACTGCCGATGAATGGTCTATTTTCGATCTTTTTTCATATATAAGGCGCACCGGATTATAGGGTGCATTAAAAGGGTCATATTATTATTATTTTTGTTCTAAATTGAAAACACTTCCTTGTGGTCTACATAACATGTAATGGTGGTTCTGTGGTCAAAATGTACTTTTACTTGAGTCATATTGCAGTCTACACGTATCTCTTATGTTTGACTGCCATCTACTGGTCACACTCATCATTACACCATGTACCAAATAAAATTGCTTCGAGGTCGGTAAGCAAAACCAGTATTATTCCGGACATTAGGCGCACCGGATTATAAGGTGCACTGCCGATGAATGGTCTATTTTCGCTCTTTTTTCATATATAAGGCGCACCAGATTATAGGGGTCATTAAAAGAGTCAAAGTATTATTTTTTTTTTTCTAAATTGAAAACACTTCCTTGTGGTCTACATAACATGTAATGGTGGTTCTTTGGTCAAAATGTACTTTTACTTGAGTCATATTGCAGTCTACACGTATCTCTTATGTTTGACTGCCATCTACCGGTCACATTAATCATTACACCATGTACCAAATAAAATAGCTTCGAGGTCGGTAAGCAAAACCAGTATTATTCCGTACATTAGGCGCACCGGATTATAAGGCGCACTTGCCGATGAATGGTCTATTTTCCATCTTTTTTCATATATAAGGCGCACCGGATTATAGGGCGCAATAAAGGGGTCATATTATTATTATTATTTTCTAAATTGAAAACACTTCCTTGTGGTCTACATAACATGTAATAGTGGTTCTTTGGTAAAAATGTACATTTACTTGAGTCATATTGCAGTCTACACGTATCTCTTGTGTTTGACTGCCATCTACCGGTCACACTCATCATTACACCATGTACCAAATAAAATAGCTTTGAGGTTGGTCAGCAAAACCAGTATTATTCTGTACATTAGGCGCTCCGGATTATAAGGCGCACTGCCGATGAATGGTCTATTTTCGATCTTTTTTCATATATAAGGCGCACCGGATTATAGGGGTCATTAAAAGAGTCGAAGTATTATTATTTATTTTTTTCTAAATTGAAAACGCTTCCTTGTTGTCTACATAACATATAATGGTGGTTCTTTGGTCAAATTGTACTTTTACTTGAGTCATATTGCAGTCTACACATATCTCTTATGTTTGACTGCCATCTACCGGTCACATTAATCATTACACCAAGTACCAAATAAAATAGCTTCGAGGTCGGTAAGCAAAACCAGTATTATTCTGTACATTAGGCGCACCGGATTATAAGGCGCACTGCCGATGAATGGTCTATTTTCCGTCTTTTTTCATATATAAGGCGCACCAGATTATAGGGGTCATTAAAAGAGTCAAAGTATTTTTATTTTTTTTTCTAAATTGAAAAGACTTCCTTGTGGTCTATATAACATGTAATGGTGGTTCTTTGGTCAAAATGTACTTTTACTTGAGTCATATTGCAGTCTACACACATCTCTTATGTTTGACTGCCATCTACCGGTCACATTAATCATTACACCATGTACCAAATAAAATTGCTTCGAGGTCGGTAAGCAAAACCAGTATTATTCCGTACATTAGGCGCACCGGATTATAAGGCGCACTGCCGATGAATGGTCTATTTTCGATCTTTTTTCATATATAAGGCGCACCGGATTATAGGGTGCAATAAAGGGGTCATACTATTATTTTTTTTTTCTAAATTGAAAAGACTTCCTTGTGTTCTACATAACATGTACCGGTGGTATTTGGTCAAAATGTACTTTTACTTGAGACATATTGCCATCATATTGCAGTCTACACGTATCTCTTATGTTTGACTGCCATCTACCGGTCACATTAATCATTACACCATGTACCAAATAAAATAGCTTCGAGGTCGGTAAGCAAAACCAGTATTATTCCGTACATTAGGCGCACCGGATTATAAGGCGCACTTGCCGATGAATGGTCTATTTTCCATCTTTTTTCATATATAAGGCGCACCATATTATAGGGGTCATTAAAAGAGTCAAAGTATTATTATTTTTTTTTCTCTAAATTGAAAACACTTCCTTGTGGTTTACATAATATGTAATGGTGGTTCTTTGGTCAAAATGTACTTTTACTTGAGTCATATTGCAGCCTACACGTATCTCTTATGTTTGACTGCCATCTACTGGTCACACTCATCATTACACCATGTACCAAATAAAATTGCTTCGAGGTCGGTACGCAAAACCAGTATTATTGCGTACATTAGGCGCTCCGGATTATAAGGCACACTGCCGATGAATGGTCTATGTTCGCTCTTTTTTCATATATAAGGCGCACCAGATTATAGGGGTCATTAAAAGAGTCAAAGTATTATTTATTTTTTTCTAAATTGAAAACGCTTCCTTGTTGTCTACATAACATGTAATGGTGGTTCTTTGGTCAAAATGTACTTTTACTTGAGCCATATTGCAGTCTACACGTATCTCTTATGTTTGACTGCCATCTACCGGTCACATTAATCATTACACCATGTAGCAAATAAAATAGCTTTGAGGTCGGTAAGCAAAACCAGTATTATTCTGTACATTAGGCGCACCGGGTTATAAGGCGCACTGCCGACGAATGGTCTATTTTCGATCTTGTTCATATATAAGGCGCACCGGATTATAGGGCGCATGAAAGGAGTCATATTATTATTATTTTTTTTCTAAATTGAAAAGACTTCCTTGTGGTCTACATAACATGTAATGTTGGTTCTTTGATCAAAATGTACTTTTACTTGAGTCATATTGCAGTCTACACGTATCTCTTATGTTTGACTGCCATCTACTGGTCACACTCATCATTACACCATGTACCAAATAAAATTGCTTCGAGGTCGGTACGCAAAACCAGTATTATTCCGTACATTAGGCGCACCGGATTATAAGGCGCACTGCCGATGAATGGTCTATTTTTGATCTTTTTTCATATATAAGGCGCACCAGATTATATATTATATTTTTCTAAATTGAAAACACTTCCTTGTGGTCTACATAACATGTAATGGTGGTTCTTTGGTCAAAATGTACTTTTACTTGAGTCATATTGCAGTCTACACATATCTCTTATGTTTGACTGCCATCTACCGGTGACACTCATCATTACACCATGTACCAAATAAAATAGCTTTGAGGTTGGTAAGCAAAACCAGTATTATTCTGTACATTAGGCGCACTGGGTTATAAGGCGCAATGTTGAGTTTTGAGGGGAAAAAAGGGGATTTTAAGTGTGCCTTATAGTCTGGAAAATATGGTAATTATTGCAAAATTTAAAAAAAATTATACACCGAATATAACAAATAATTTTTGGTATCGACCGATAAACAGCACTTATATCATGATACCGTTTTTAGCCGTATCGGCCAGCCCTAAAAGCCATTCAAGTCTGGTTAAGTGAGTTGCGTGTTGAAAGTTCTTCTAAAAACAAAGTAAACAGTCTTCATTGCGTGGTGTCCTAAAGGACAATGGAGTGTGAGAACAATTTGCATTTAGAAAGAGGCGCAGCAGGCCTGGGAAGTAATAAGAGGAACATCTCGCTGCATTTATTCACCTTAGAAATCCCACAAGAATCGACAGCATTTTTAAGCTTACCTTCCTGCAGGGCGTCCTTCATGATGCACGCCCCCCTGGGGGGCTCGGGGCCGCCGGGCGCCCTGAAGAAAGGCTCCTCGGACGTGCTGGAGCCCACACACATGCCCTTGAAGAGCCGCGCCTTCTCCTCCAGCAGACCCAGGATCTCGGAGTCCTTCTGCCTCAGCAGGTCTGAAAACACACACGCTCAATACTCGTGCTGCTCTTTACCTGCATGACCAGCACGCAGCTCACCTCGCATCTCCTTCTTCTTGTTCTCCAGCTGTCTCCGGTCGTCTTCTGTCTCGCTGGGAATCCCCTCGTCCTCGTCCCTCTCCCTGCAACACCCACACAATGCATTCATGCGCTCATTTTTGCACCTTCTAGCAACACGATTCAACAAGCAAACAGCAGAAAAAATGGGGGGAAAAAAAGTTGAAATGTTGATTGTAATAATTCTAATAATGATATCCTTTTATTTAAAGTGTCCACCATGTGTGCCCGAGCTTTCAGCCGCTCTGCCCCACATCTTTGGAACTCTCTACCACCAGATCTTCGTAACTTAGACTCAATATCCCTCTTCAAATCAAGACTCAAAACACACCTATTCCTGACTGCTTATTCATTGTAATCATCTTTTCTTCTCTATCTTTGTTGTTGTTTTTGTTGTTGTTTTTATCCAATTTGATTTTATTGTTTTGATTTTGTACGGTGTCCTTGAGTGCCCAGAAAGGCGCCTTATAAATAAAATGTATTATTATTATTATTATTATTATTATTATATGATTTTTTTAAAGCATTCACACATATGGTTTTCTACACCAAAATCCATCGATTTATTCAACTTCTTCTTCTTATCCAGATTTTGGCTCTCTCTACCTTCCTTCAAACTGTTCAGCCTATTCGGGAATTGCGGGCTTTCCCTTGACAAATTCCAAAAATTACCAGATTTTCCAGGTTTTCCGGGACATTTTCCCATTCAAAATGAATTGGCCATTTTTCAAACTTCCATTTCCACATTTTTCAACCCATTCAAACCATTCCACCTTCAACACAATCCAAATTTTTTTTTTTTCCCAAGTTAAAAAAAACTCCAGGATTTTCCCGAATTCCTGGTTTTCCAAAACCCTATTTGCACCCTTTTTTCTGGCGACTACTCCTTCCACATTTTTAACGCATTTCAACCGTTCTACCGTCAAAACATTCCTCTCAATCAGGACAAAAAAACTAAGCTGTTTTTTTAAATGGAAAAATTCCAGATTTTCCCGAAATTCTAGGAATTCCGTAATACCATTTCTCAAATCAACATGTTCAACATTTCTCTACCGATTTGCAACATTTCAACACCAACCATTTCAACTCATTCAGACCATTGAAGTTTGTTATCATTTTCCCAAAATTTTTCGCTTTTCCCGAATTTCCCAATTTTTTCTGAAATTTCCATTGAAATCAATTGGACATTTTTCAAACTTTCACAATTCCCACATTTTTCATCTGATTCAAACTGTTCCAACTTCAAAATATTCAGCCTATTATGGAATTGTGTGTTCCAGTTCAACAATTCAAAACAAAATTCAGGATTTCCCCTTATTCCTTCTTTTTTCCCTGCATTTTCCCCATTCAAAATTAATTGGCCATTTTTCAAACTTCCACAATTTCTAGATTCTTCAACCCATTCAAACCATTCCACCTTCAACACAATCCAAAATTATTTTTTTTCCAAGTTCAAAAAAACTCCAGGATTTTCCAGAATTCCTGGTTTTCCAAAGCCCTGTTTGCACCCTTTTTTCTGGCGACTACTCTTTCCACATTTTTAACGCATTTCAACCGTTCTACCGTCAAAACATTCCTCTTAAAGAGGACCAAAAAAATGAAGCTGTTTTTTTTTAACTAGAAAATTCCCGGTTTTCTCAAAATTCCAGGAATTGCTCAATTAAAAAACTGTTCAGCCCATTCGGGAATCGCGGGCTTTCCCCTTGACAAATTCCAAAAATCCCCAGATTTCCCTGATTTACAGGTTTTCAGGGACATTTTTCCCCATTCAAAATGAATTGGCCATTTTTCAAACTTCCACCATTTCCACATTTTTCAACCGATTCAAACCATTCCACCTTCAACACAATCCAAAAATATTTTTTTTCCAAGTTAAAAAAAACTCCAGGATTTTCCAGAATTCCTGGTTTTCCAAAGCCCTATTTGCACCCTTTTTTCTGGTGACTACTCCTTCCACATTTTTAACGCATTTCAACCGTTCTACCGTCAAAACATTCCTCTTAAAGAGGACCAAAAAAATGAATCTGTTTTTTTTTAACTAGAAAATTCCCGGTTTTCTCAAAATTCCAGGAATTGCTCAATTAAAAAACTGTTCAGCCTATTCGGGAAGCGCGGGCTTTCCCTTGACAAATTCCAAAAATTCCCAGATTTCCAGGTTTTCCGGGACATTTTCACATTCAAAATGAATTGGCCATTTTTCAAACTTCCACCATTTCCACATTTTTCAACCGTTTCAAACCATTCCACCTTCAACACAATCCAAAAATATTTTTTTTCCAAGTTCAAAAAAACTCCAGGATTTTCCAGAATTCCTGGTTTTCCAAAGCCCCACTTCCACCCTTTTTTTCTGGCGACTACTCCTTCCACATTTTTCAACGCATTTCAACCGTTCTACCGTCAAAACATTTCTCTTAAAGAGGACCAAAAAAATGAAGCTGTTTTTTTTTAACTAGAAAATTCCCGGTTTTCTCAATATTCCAGGAATTGCTCGATTAAAAAACTGTTCAGCCCATTCGGGAATCGCGGGCTTTCCCCTTGACAAATTCCAAAAATTCCCAGATTTCCCTGATTTACAGGTTTTCAGGGACATTTTTCCCCATTCAAAATGAATTGGCCATTTTTCAAACTTCCACCATTTCCACATTTTTCAACCGATTCAAACCATTCCACCTTCAACACATTCCACCTTCAACACATTCCAAACATAAAATGTTTCCAAGTTCAAAAAAATTCCAGGATTTTACCAGAATTCCTGGTTTTCCAAAGCCCCATTTCCACCCTTTTTTCTGGCGACTACTCCTTCCACATTTTTCAACGCATTTCAACCGTTCTACCGTCAAAACATTCCTCTCAATCAGGACAAAAAAACTAAGCTGCTTTTTTAAATGGAAAAATTCCAGATTTTCCCGAAATTCTAGGAATTCCGTAATACCATTTCTCAAATCAACATGTTCAACATTTCTCTACCGATTTGCAAAATTTCAACACCAACCATTTCAACTCATTCAGACCATTGAAGTTTGTTATCATTTTCCCAAAATTTTTCGCTTTTCCCGAATTTCCCAATTTTTTCTGAAATTCCCATTGAAATCAATTGGACATTTTTCAAACTTTCACAATTCCCACATTTTTCATCTGATTCAAACTGTTCCAACTTCAAAATATTCAGCCTATTATGGAATTGTGTGTTCCAGTTCAACAATTCAAAACAAAATTCAGGATTTCCCCTTATTCCTTCTTTTTTCCCTGCATTTTCCCCATTCAAAATTAATTGGCCATTTTTCAAACTTCCACAATTTCTAGATTCTTCAACCCATTCAAACCATTCCACCTTCAACATAATCCAAAATTATTTTTTTTCCAAGTTAAAAAAAACTCCAGGATTTTCCAGAATTCCTGGTTTTCCAAAGCCCTGTTTGCACCCTTTTTTCTGGCGACTACTCTTTCCACATTTTTAACGCATTTCAACCGTTCTACCGTCAAAACATTCCTCTTAAAGAGGACCAAAAAAATGAAGCTGTTTTTTTTTAACTAGAAAATTCCCGGTTTTCTCAAAATTCCAGGAATTGCTCAATTAAAAAACGGTTCAGCCCATTTGGGAATCGCGGGCTTTCCCTTGACAAATTCCAAAAATTCCCAGATTTCCAGGGACATTTTCCCATTCAAAATGAATTGGCCATTTTTCAAACTTCCACCATTTCCACATTTTTCAACCTATTCAGACCATTCCACCTTCAACACAATCCAAAAATATTTTTTTTCCAAGTTCAAAAAAACTCTAGGATTTTCCAGAATTCCTGGTTTTCCAAAGCCCTGTTTGCACCCTTTTTTCTGGCGACTACTCCTTCCACATTTTTAACGCATTTCAACCGTTCTACCGTCAAAACATTCCTCTTAAAGAGGACCAAAAAAATGAAGCTGTTTTTTTTTAACTAGAAAATTCCCGGTTTTCTCAAAATTCCAGGAATTGCTCAATTAAAAAACGGTTCAGCCCATTTGGGAATCGCGGGCTTTCCCTTGACAAATTCCAAAAATTCCCAGATTTCCAGGTTTTCCGAGACATTTTCCCATTCAAAATGAATTGGCCATTTTTCAAACTTCCATTTCCACATTTTTCAACCGATTCAAACCATTCCACCTTCAACACAATCCAAAAATATTTTTTTTCAAAGTTAAAAAAAACTCCAGGATTTTCCAGAATTCCTGGTTTTCCAAAGCCCTATTTGCACCCTTTTTTCTGGCGATTACTCCTTCCACATTTTTAACGCATTTCAACCGTTCTACCGTCAAAACATTCCTCTTAAAGAGAACCAAAAAAATGAAGCTGTTTTTTTTAACTAGAAAATTCCCGGTTTTCTCAAAATTCCAGGAATTGCTCAATTAAAAAACTGTTCAGCCCATTCGGGAATCACGGGCTTTCCCCTTGACAAATTCCAAAAATTCCCAGATTTCCAGGTTTTCCGGGACATTTTCCCATTCAAAATGAATTGGCCATTTTTCAAACTTCCATTTCCACATTTTTCAACCGATTCAAACCATTCCACCTTCAACACAATCCAAAAATATTTTTTTTCCAAGTTCAAAAAAACTCCAGGATTTTCCAGAATTCCTGGTTTTCCAAAGCCCTGTTTGCACCCTTTTTTCTGGCGACTACTCCTTCCACATTTTTAACGCATTTCAACCGTTCTACCGTCAAAACATTCCTCTTAAAGAGGACCAAAAAAATGAAGCTGTTTTTTTTTAACTAGAAAATTCCCGGTTTTCTCAAAATTCCAGGAATTGCTCAATTAAAAAACTGTTCAGCCCATTCGGGAATCGCGGGCTTTCCCATTGACAAATTCCAAAAATTCCCAGATTTCCAGGTTTTCCGGGACATTTTCCCATTCAAAATGAATTGGCCATTTTTCAAACTTCCATTTCCACATTTTTCAACCTATTCAAACCATTCCACCTTCAACACAATCCAAAAATATTTTTTTTCCAAGTTAAAAAAAACTCCAGGATTTTCCAGAATTCCTGGTTTTCCAAAGCCCTATTTGCACCCTTTTTTCTGGCGACTACTCCTTCCACATTTTTAACGCATTTCAACCGTTCTACCGTCAAAACATTCCTCTCAATCAGGACAAAAAAACTAAACTGTTTTTTTAACTGGAAAATTTCCAGATTTTCCCGAAATTCTAGGAATTCCGTAATACCATTTCTCAAATCAACATGTTCAACATTTCTCTACTGATTTGCAAAATTTCAACACCAACCATTTCAACTCATTCAGACCATTGAAGTTTGTTATCATTTTCCCAAAATTTTTCGCTTTTCCCGAATTTCCCAATTTTTTCTGAAATTTCCAATGAAATCAATTGGACATTTTTCAAACTTTCACAATTCCCACATTTTTCCTCTGATTCAAACTGTTCCAACTTCAAAATATTCAGCCTATTATGGAATTGTGTGTTCCAGTTCAACAATTCAAAACAAAATTCAGGATTTCCCCTTATTCCTTCTTTTTTCCCTGCATTTTCCCCATTCAAAATTAATTGGCCATTTTTCAAACTTCCACAATTTCTACATTCTTGAACCCATTCAAACCATTCCACCTTCAACACAATCCAAAAATTTTTTTTTTCCAAGTTAAAAAAAACTCCAGGATTTTCCAGAATTCCTGGTTTTCCAAAGCCCTATTTGCACCCTTTTTTCTGGCGACTACTCCTTCCACATTTTTAACGCATTTCAACCGTTCTACCGTCAAAACATTCCTCTTAAAGAGGACCAAAAAAATGAAGCTGTTTTTTTTTAAACTAGAAAATTCCCGGTTTTCTCAAAATTCCAGGAATTGCTCAATTAAAAAACTGTTCAGCCCATTCGGGAATCGCGGGCTTTCCCCTTGACAAATTCCAAAAAATTCCCAGATTTCCAGGTTTTCCGAGACATTTTCCCATTCAAAATGAATTGGCCATTTTTCAAACTTCCATTTCCACATTTTTCAACCTATTCAAACCATTCCACCTTCAACACAATCCAAAAATATTTTTTTTCCAAGTTAAAAAAAACCTCCAGGATTTTCCAGAATTCCTGGTTTTCCAAAGCCCTATTTGCACCCTTTTTTCTGGCGACTACTCCTTCCACATTTTTAACGCATTTCAACCGTTCTACCGTCAAAATATTCCTCTTAAAGAGGACCAAAAAAATGAAGCTGTTTTTTTTTTTTACTAGAAAATTCCCGTTTTTCTCAAAATTCCAGGAATTGCCCAATTAAAAAACTGTTCAGCCCATTCGGGAATCGCGGGCTTTCCCTTGACAAATTCCAAAAATTCCCAGATTTCCAGGTTTTCCGGGACATTTTCCCATTCAAAATGAATTGGCCATTTTTCAAACTTCCATGTCCACATTTTTCAACCGATTCAAACCATTCCACCTTCAACACAATCCAAAAATATTTTTTTTCCAAGTTCAAAAAAACTCCAGGATTTTCCAGAATTCCTGGTTTTCCAAAGCCCTGTTTGCACCCTTTTTTTCTGGCGACTACTCTTTCCACATTTTTAACGCATTTCAACCGTTCTACCGTCAAAACATTCCTCTTAAAGAGGACCAAAAAAATTAAGCTGTTTTTTTTTAACTAGAAAATTCCCGGTTTTCTCAAAATTCCAGGAATTGCTCAATTAAAAAACTGTTCAGCCCATTCGGGAATCGCGGGCTTTCCCATTGACAAATTCCAAAAATTCCCAGATTTCCCTGATTTACAGGTTTTCAGGGACATTTTTCCCCATTCATAATGAATTGGCCATTTTTCAAACTTCCACCATTTCCACATTTTTCAACCGATTCAAACCATTCCACCTTCAACACATTCCACCTTCAACACATTCCAAACATAAAATGTTTCCAAGTTCAAAAAAATTCCAGGATTTTACCAGAATTCCTGGTTTTCCAAAGCCCCATTTCCACCCTTTTTTCTGGCGACTACTCCTTCCACATTTTTCAACGCATTTCAACCGTTCTACCGTCAAAACATTCCTCTCAATCAGGACAAAAAAACAAAGCTGTTTTTTTAACTGGAAAAATTCCAGATTTTCCCGAAATTCTAGGAATTCCGTAATACCATTTCTCAAATCAACATGTTCAACATTTCTCTACCGATTTGCAAAATTTCAACACCAATCATTTCAACTCATTCAGACCATTGAAGTTTTTTACCATGTTCAATTTTTTTTTCGCTTTTCCTGAATTTCCCAATTTTTTCTGAAATTCCCATTGAAATCAATGGGACATTTTTCAAATTTTCACAATTCCCACATTTTTCATCTGATTCAAACTGTTCCAACTTCAAAATATTCAGCCTGTTCAGGAATTGTGTGCTGTACTTCAACAATTAAAAAAAAAATTCAGGATTTCCCATAATTCCTTTTTTTTTTTTTGGGCATTTTCCCCATTTCAAACTTCCACAATTTCCACAAGCTTCAACCCATTCAAACCATTCCACCTTCAACACATTCCACCATCCTGGACATTCAAGCTACCATTTTTCCGAGTTAAAAAGAATTCCAGGATTTTCCAGAATTCCTGGTTTTCCAAAGCCCTATTCCCACCCTTTTTTCTGGCGACTAATCCTTCCACATTTTTTAACGCATTTCAACCGTTCCACCGTCAAAACATTCCTCTTAATCAGGACAAAAAACATTTATTGAACTGTAAAAAATTCCCCGATTTCCCGAAATTCCAAAAATTCCGTAATACCATCTCTCATTTCAACATGTTACTACTTCAACATTTCTAGACCGATTTGAAAAATGTCAACACCAACCAGTTCAACTCATTCAAGTTGAACATTTTCAAACAAATTCCCGCTGTACCCAAAATTCCCAATTTTTGGAGAAATTCGCCAAAGTTCATATCTCTTATATTTGACTGCCATCTACTGGTCACACTTACTATTTTCGCTCTTTTTTCATATATAAGGCGCACTGGATTATAGAGGTCATTAAAAGAGTCATATTATTATTTATTTTTTTCAAAATTGAAAACGCTTCCTTGTGGTCTACATAACATGTAATGGTGGTTCTTTGGTCAAAATCTACTTTTACTTGAGTCATATTGCCATCATAGAGCAGTCTACACGTATCTCTTATGTTTGACTGCCATCTACTGGTCACGCTTATCATTACACTATGTACCAAATAAAATTGCTTCGAGGTCGGTATGCAAAACCAGAATTATTCTCTACTTATAAGGCGCACTGTCGAGTTATGAGAAACAAAAAAGGATTTTAAGTGCGCCTTATAGTCTGTACAATACGGTTAATTAACGACTGATCATTATAAATCGTTTATTTTTAATTGCTTGACTGCACTAATTTAAATGTAATTTTTTAGGGCTGGACATTTTAATCAAATCACTGTAGATTAATTTGTGTTAATCATTATTTAATCTGTTTCATTAATGCTGTTTCATTTTACATGAGCACATACGGTAAGTGATGAAAGAAGGGAAAATACAGTAAATGCGTTTCTATGAAACATCTTTAACATCTTTTATTTTGTCAACATTTATTCACATTAACATGAGCCTGTCACTCCTTTAATAAGCCGAGAGTGACAGCTGACGGTAAAAGTACTTGGACCAACTTCCCACAATGCATTGCAGGGATTGAAAGTCACTCTGCGCTGCAATAAATGTTTTGATTACATTAATATGGACTAATCTGCATTTTTATACATGATATTTCAAAAACAATTAGCAGAAAATCATGAAGAGATTTTTTTTTTTTTGCAGTTTTTCATTCACTTGAAAATGATTTATTATTTTCTACCCGGCTGTAAAAAAAATAATAAAAAAATTCTCATTTGTATTGAGGATTTACTGCTCATGGAGTATTCATATATTCCCAGCCTTAAAAAGTGCTGCAAACAATTATGGCACCACTAAATGATTCATTGGGAGAAGTTCAGCTGGACCGAAGACAAACGTTGTCATGTAAATAAAATGCTGCTTGCATTGCAGATGCTTCTGGAAATTAAATTACAATATTTTGTTGGCTCATTTAAAGCTGCCTGGATTCATTTTTTTTAATTTGACACACAGTTCCAATCACTGGGCTGGAACTAACAGTTGAAGGCAGGACTGGGGTTTTTTGTTTTTTTGTGAGTGGTTTTGAGCTTTTATTTTGAAGGTCAGTGTAATAAATGATGTTGTGTTTGCTTTTTTCTGTGTTGAATTGAAATTTATGTGTAAATGTTGTGGATGTGATGTGGTTTTGGGAGAGTCTAGTACAGGGGTCGGCAACCCAAAATGTTGAAAGAGCCATGTTGGACCAAAAATACAAAAACAAATCTGTCTGGAGCCTCAAAAAATTAAAAGCCATATTACATACAGATAGTGTGTCATGAGATATAAATTGAATTAAGAGGACTTAAAGGAAACTAAGTGACCTCAAATATAGCTACAAATGAGGCATAATGATGCAATATGTACATATCGCTAGCCTAATTAGCATGTTAGCATCGATTAGCTCACAGTCATGCAGTGACCAAATATGTCTGATTAGCACTCCACACAAGTCAATAACATCAACAAAACTCACCTTTGTGCATTCACGCACAACGTTAAAAGTTTGGTGGACAAAATGAGACAGAAAAAGAAGTGGCATAAAACACGTCCAAGAAAAGAGAGTCGGAGAAAGTTATACCTGTAAACAAACTACGGTGAGTTCAAGGACCGCCAAAATTAGTAGGACAAAACGGCGCTCGCCAAATACTCGAATCAGTGAAGCATGTTTAATATAAACAGTGTGCTTTATAACAATTAGGGAGGTTTGTGTCATGTTTGTCCTACAGAAAACATACTAAAACATCTTTTTCCATTTTTCTGTCTGTGTTTACTAACAACAAGACATCATGGCGGAGCCGGAGTCGAGTTTCTTAACATGGAGATATTCTCACTACTTTTCTTTTGTCGAGCACAAAGAAAAGAACACTTTAGTTAAATAAAACAATAGGAGACCGGGCTTTCTGCGCCGTCGCTCCCAGTCTGTGGAACGCTCTCCCTGACCACCTGAAGGCACCACAGACTGTGGATGCTTTTAAAAAAGGCTTAAAAACTTTTCTTTTTAAAAAGCCTTTTTTTTTTTTAGATATATGCATACTAGTTCTAGCTATTTGGTTGTTCTAGGTTTTTTTAAGTTTTTTTTTTTTTAATAAACTGTCGCACTTTGAGGTTGTTTGCTCAATGTAAAGTGCTTTTTACAAATAAAAATAAATAAAAAAACTGTTAAATGTAAGTTGTGTCTTGGATCAAAGATCCCATCTACTGCCCAAAACAGCAATTCAAATCGGCTGAAACAGCTACAAAAGCAACATGCTTCGATGAAGCTAGTAAAGAGAGAGAGACGGACTCTGATGCCACTTCACTGGAGGGACTGCTAGCCAGAACGTTCCTCCAGAACGTTAGCATTCTTGCATTTTAAACACAATTAATATAATAACATATTTTGGTCATACATTTTGGTCATACATTTTTAAAAAAGCTCCAGAGAGCCACTAGGGCGGCGCTAAAGAGCCGCATGCGGCTCTAGAGCCGCGGGTTGCCGACCCCCGGTCTCGTAGCACCATTTGTGTGTGAGTGTGTCTGCTTTGTATGCTAAACATACTTTCTGCTTCTTATTTTTATGCACTTTATTTTATTTTATTATTTTATTTTCAGCCATAAAGCCGGGTAGTAGGGATGGGGACTGAATCCAGTCATTTTTGGGCACACATCGAATCCCGCCGGTCTTACTGGGCACCCATTCACATTAAATCCAACGGCGCCATGTTTTGGTACACAGATTTCGCGTGACGTCACGCCCAGTTGCCGCATTTCGGCATTTGGCGATCACTCCAGCAGCACCGAGAGCAGACTCAGCCAAATTACCCCTAGTGCAATTTTCAATGCCAACACAATCATTTACTCAAAAAACGCTCCAACTTGGTAAAATAAGGCTATGCTTTTTCAGATATGAGCTAGCTTGATGCTAACATATAAGATGCACGTTACAATCAAAGAGCTAATGCGTAAAAAGTACAATACTTACAGTATTAACACTTTTAGGGGGCAACAAAAAAGAACACCATTATCTATAGTGATGCAATTTTCAATACAAACAAAGACATTAACTTAAAAAACCAACATAAGTAAAGTACGGCTCCACTTTTTAAAAAAATGTGCGAGCTTGATGCTAACATACATTGGCGTTGCTAACAACATGCTACAGATTAGCATTCGCGTTTTTACATGGCGAGTTCAACACCTTCAAATTTGTGAACGAAAACTACAACTAAGATGCACGTTAGAATCAAACAGCTGGTGCGTAATAAGTAGAATACTTACAGTATTAACACGTTTTAGGGCGCAAAAACACAAAAAAACTAAACACCATAAATTATAATGTGCAATTTTCAATGCCAACAAAGAAATTAACTCAAAAAACCAACAAAAGTAAAGTCCGGCTCCACTTTTCCAAAAATGTGCTAGCTTGATGCTAACATACATTGGCGTTGCTAACGACATGCTACAAATCACCATTCGCGTTTTTACATGGCGATTTCAACACTTGAAAATTTGTGAATGAAAACTACAACTAAGATGCACATTGCAATCAAACAGCTGGTGCGTATTAAGTACAAAACTTACAGTATTAACATGTTTTAGGGTGTAAAAAAACAAAAAACAAAACATCATAAAATATAATGTTCCAATTTTCAATGCAAACAAAGAAATTAACTTAAAAAACCAACAAAAATAAAGTAAGGCTCCACTTTTTTTTTTAAAAGTGCAAGCTTGATGCTAACATACATTGGCATTGCTAATGACATGCTACAGATTAGCATTAGCGATTTTACATGGCGATTTCAACACCTGCAAATTTGTGAATGAAAACTACAACTAAAATGCACACAATCACACAGCTTGTGTGTAAAAAGTACAATACTTATAGTGTTAACACTTTTAGGGCGCAACAAAAAAAAAAAAAACACCACACCATTAACTATGATGATGCAATTTTGAATGCCAACAAAACAATTTACAAAACGTAAGTAAAATAAGGCTCCGCTTTTCCAGAAATGCAGTAGCTTGATGCTAACATACATTGGCTTTGCTGCTGACATGCTACAGATTAGTATTAGCGATTTTACATGGCGATTTCAACAGCTGCAAATTTGTGAATGAAAACTACAACTAAGATGCACACAAACAGCCGGTGGGTAATAAGTACAATACTTACAGTGTTAACACTTCTAGGGCGCAACAAAAAACACACCACTAACTATAATGATGAAATTTTGAATGCCAACAAAACAATTTACAAAACGTAAGTAAAATAAGGCTCCGCTTTTCCAGAAATGCAGTAGCTTGATGCTAACATACATTGGCGTTGCTAACGACATGCTACAGATTAGCATTCGCGTTTTTACATGGCGATTTCAACACCTGCAAATTTGTGAATGAAAACTACAACTAAGATGCACACAAACAGCCAGTGGGTAATAAGTACAATACTTACAGTGTTAACACTTCTAGGGTGCAACAAAAAACACACCACTAACTATAATGATGCAATTTTGAATGCCAACAAAACAATTTACAAAACGTAAGTAAAACAAGGCTCCACTTTTCCAGATATGCAGTAGCTTGATGCTAACATACATTGGCTTTGCTGCTGACATGCTACAGATTAGTATTAGCGATTTTACATGGCGATTTCAACAGCTGCAAATTTGTGAATGAAAACTACAACTAAAATGCACACAATCACACAGCTTGTGTGTAATAAGTACAATACTTACAGTGTCAACACTTTTAGGGTGCAACAAAAAACACACCACTAACTATAATGATGCAATTTTGAATGCCAACAAAACAATTTACAAAACGTAAGTAAAATAAGGCTCCGCTTGTCCAGATATGCAGTAGCTTGATGCTAACATACATTGGCTTTGCTGCTGACATGCTACAGATTAGTATTAGCGATTTTACATGGCGATTTCAACACCTGCAAATTTGTGAATGAAAACTACAACTAAAATGCACACAATCACACAGCTTGTGTGTAATAAGTACAATACTTACAGTGTTAACACTTTTAGGGCGCAACAAAAAACACACCACTAACTATAATGATGCAATTTTGAATGCCAACAAAACAATTTACAAAACGTAAGTAAAATAAGGCTCCGCTTTTCCAGAAATGCAGTAGCTTGATGCTAACATACATTGGCTTTGCTGCTGACATGCTACAGATTAGTATTAGCGATTTTACATGGCGATTTCAACAGCTGCAAATTATGTGAATGAAAATTACAACTAAGATGCACATTGCATTCAAACAGCTGGTGCGTACTAAGTACAATACTTACAGTATCAACACTTTTTAGGGAGCAACAAAAACCACCATAAACAAAACCCTACTGCCATCCAACGTCTTGGGCTTAAAACCAAAAAAGATGAATATTTATTAACACACACAAAAGTACTGTAAATTGGTATTGTTGAGTACCTGTATCGATTCCCAGGTACTGTATCGGTTCAAATGTGAACGCTACCCATCCCTACTGAGTAGTATTGAATCGTATTCTTGACTTTGTTATTATCTTTAGTATTTAGAAGTTGAGAAACGTGAGCGTGCATGCCCTGCCCCACTACTTTGGGCGTAAAGAGGGTCCAAAGGCGGTACCCGGTGTGAGTACGGCCTGAGTGAGGAAAAGAAGTCTACTCACATGGACTGCATGGCGTCCTGGATGAGCTGCATCCACGTGTTGCGCTCCTCCTTGGAGCTGGCCAGCACCTCCATCATCTCGGGCTTCTCGATGCCGGCCGTGATGAGGAAAAGGCCGCGCTCTTCGTTGGCGACCTCGCGCACGATCAGCTTCTGCAGCGAGAGGACGGTGGAGCGCTGGTCCTGTGGGGTGTGTGTGTGGGGGGGGGGGGGGGGGGGGGGGGGGGGGGGCGTGATGGGACGGAACGAGGGCGAGGTGCAGGAGGCGACAGTGGGAGGAGGAAAGGAAGACAAATGACAGACAAGGGGATGATGATGATGAGGCAGGAAATAGGGCGGTTGATGGAGCAGCGAGTGGGAAAGGAAAAATGAAGGCCGGCATCAAATGTGAGCAGGGGAGCACCAGGGAAGTGAGGTGAGGGATGGATGAAGAGAAAAAAAGAAAATGTTTAATATTATCATCCATAGGCAACTTTAAAGGCGCACTGCACTTTTTTTTTTTAAATGTTGTCTATCATTCACAATCTTTATGTAAGACAAGAACACGTACGTTTTTCTCCTTTAATGCATTCTAAATCGCAAATAAACACTAGCAAAAGTCAGCTAACCATGAGATCCCGCCTATTAAGCGCTCTAAAAAACCTCCATCAAGGTTTTACAATGTAGTAACGCTCATAATCAGTGTTGGGACTAACTGTAACGCCGTTATTTTTGGCGGTAACTAGTAGTCTGACACGTTATTTTTTATATTCAGTAACTCAGTTACTGTTACTACATGATGCGTTACTGCGTTATTTTTACGGTATTTTTTATGTACAAACCCCGTTTCCATATGAGTTGGGAAATTGTGTTAGATGTAAATGTAAACAGAATACAATGATTTGCAAATCATTTTCAACCCATATTCAGTTGAATATTTAGTTCAAACTCAGAAATTTTTTTTTTTTTTTGCAAATAATAATTAACTTCGAATTTCATGGCTGCAACACGTGCCAAAGTAGTTGGGAAAGGGCATGTTCACCACTGTGTTACATGGCCTTTCCTTTTAACAACACTCAGTAAACGTTTGGGAACTGAGGAGACACATTTTTTAAGCTTCTCAGGTGGAATTCTTTCCCATTCTTGCTTGATGTACAGCTTAAGTTGTTCAACAGTCCGGGGGTCTCCGTTGTGCTATTTTAGGCTTCATAATGCGCCACACATTTTCAATGGGAGACAGGTCTGGACTACAGGCAGGCCAGTCTAGTACCCGCACTCTTTTACTATGAAGCCACGTTGATGTAACACGTGGCTTGGCATTGTCTTGCTGAAATAAGCAGGGGCGTCCATGGTAACGTTGCTTGGATGGCAACATATGTTGCTCCAAAACCTGTATGTACCTTTCAGCATTAATGGTGCCTTCACAGATGTGTAAGTTACCCATGTCTTGGGCACTAATACACCCCCATACCATCACACATGCTGGCTTTTCAACTTTGCGCCTATAACAATCCGGATGGTTCTTTTCCTCTTTGGTCCGGAGGACACGACGTCCACAGTTTCCAAAAACAATTTGAAATGTGGACTCGTCAGACCACAGAACACTTTTCCACTTTGTATCAGTCCATCTTAGATGAGCTCAGGCCCAGCGAAGCCGACGGCGTTTCTGGGTGTTGTTAATAAACGGTTTTCGCCTTGCATAGTAGAGTTTTAACTTGCACTTACAGATGTAGCGACCAACTGTAGTTACTGACAGTGGGTTTCTGAAGTGTTCCTGAGCCCATGTGGTGATATCCTTTACACACTGATGTCGCTTGTTGATGCAGTACAGCCTGAGGGATCCAAAGTCACGGGCTTAGCTGCTTACGTGCAGTGATTTCTCCAGATTCTCTGAACCCTTTGATGATATTACGGACCGTAGATGGTGAAATCCCTAAATTCCTTGCAATAGCTGGTTGAGAAAGGTTTTTCTTAAACTGTTCAACAATTTGCTCACGCATTTGTTGACAAAGTGGTGACCCTCGCCCCATCCTTGTTTGTGAATGACTGAGCATTTCATGGAATCTACTTTTATACCCAATCATGGCACCCACCTGTTCCCAATTTGCCTGTTCACCTGTGGGATGTTCCAAATAAGTGTTTGATGAGCATTCCTCAACTTTATCAGTATTTATTGCCACCTTTCCCAACTTCTTTGTCACGTGTTGCTGGCATCAAATTCTAAAGTTAATGATTATTTGCAAAAAAACAATGTTTACAGTTTGAACATCAAATATGTTGTCTTTGTAGCATATTCAACTGAATATGGGTTGAAAATGATTTGCAAATCATTGTATTCCGTTTATATTTACATCTAACACAATTTCCCAACTCATATGGAAACGGGGTTTGTAGTATCGGCTAGAAAGTGGGAAGATCTGAGTGTGTTTTATTGGAGAGCTGCGGTGTCGTCCTTCTGATTCTTCCTGTGTCACAAGGAAGAGAAGAGGCGCGCTGTGTGTGTGTGTGTGTGTGTGTGTGTGTGTGTGTGTGTGTGTGCGGGGTGGGGGAGGGGCGTGTCTGTGTTTACTAACAACAAGACATCATGGCGGAGCCGGAGTCGAGTTTCTTAACATGGAGATATTCTCACTACTTTTCTTTTGTCGAGCACAAAGAAAAGAACATTTTAGTTAAATATAAGTTGTGTCTTGGATCAAAGATCCTATCTACTGCCCAAAACAGCAATTCAAATCTGCTGAAACAGCTACAAAAGCAACATGCTTTGACGAAGCAAGGTAAACATCTACGTACCAGCATGGCGAAGACGTATTTCTGGTCCTTCTCTTGCAGGAAGACGACCACGTCCGACAGGAGCAAGGCGTGCACGTCTGCAGGGAGGGGAAAAACTTGTTGAGGCGTCGTCGGTTTGCTTGATTTTTTTGCCGCGACGTCGGGTAAGGGGCGCCACCTTTCTGTCGGCCCTGGCAGCTCTTCAGCTGCAGAGCGCCGTCGTGGATCAGCCGCCTCCGCAGGAGGTCCTCGCGGGCGAAGATCTGGCCGCTCTTCATCATCATGATGGACTTGCCGTCGGTGCGGGCGTGGAAGTCCTTCAGGCGCCGCCGCTTGTCGTGCTCGTTCACCCTGGCGTCCACGGCGGCGATCACCCGCTTGACCAGTCGCACCGCCTCCGTCAGGTCCTCGTAGTCCTCGTCGCCCTCTGCGCGGGAAAAAAACGGTCATTTTGAATTGACTCCAAATCCACTTTATTTATGTCGCACTATTAAGACACAAGCTGTTTCCAGAGTGCTGCACATAAAACAACTAATTCAACTGGAAGCATTTGAAATACCGATAGATAAAATAATTAAAAATAAACTGAAAAAGAAATAATTAAAACCACCAAAATAAGGAAAAACACATCAATAAAATATAACGATAAAAGATACACATTTAATTGTATGTATTTGAAGCATTTACTCTCTACATATTTATTTCGTTATGTAATGTGTGTATATTATTTTGTTCAATTTGATGTCATTTTTATGTATTTATTAATGTTTAAACCTCTAACTCTAACCATAACCCTACACCTAACTCTAACTCTAACCTTCTAACCCTAACCATAACCATTTGAAATACCGATAGATAAAATAATTAAAAATAAACTAAAAAATAAATAATTAAAACCACCAAAATAAGGAAAAACAAATCAATAAAAGATACACATTTAATTGTATGTATTTGAAGAATTTACTCTCTACATATTTATTTCTTTATGTAATGTGTTTATATTATTTTGTTCAATTTGATGTCATTTTTATGTATTTATTAATGTTTAAACCTCTAACTCTAACCTCAACCTCAACCCCAACCCTAACTCTAACCTTCTAACCCTAACCCCAACCCTAACCCTAACCCCAACCCTAACCCTAACCAGTCGTGCCCGTAATTAATGAGTGTGTCCACATATGTGTTTGACACAACATTCAACACCGACTTGGAGTTTTTTCCTTCAGGGTCTTCGGGGGGTTCTGCATCTGGCGTGGGCGTCACCTTGACGGTTGTAGACGGACAGTGCACACCCCCCTTCGCCCCTAACCCTAACCCCAACTCTAACGCTCTCTCTAACCTTCTAACCCTAACCCTAACCTCTAACCCTACAAACCCTAACCCTAACCCTAGCCTTTAACCCTAACCAGTGGTGCCCGTAATTAATTAGTGTGTCCACATATGTGTTTGACACAACATTAAACACCAACTTAGAGTTTTTTCGTTCAGGGTCTTCGGGGGGTTCTGCATCTGGCGTGAGCGTCACCTTGACAGGTTGTAGACGGACAGTGCACACCCCCTACCCCTAACCCCAACTCTAACCCTCTCTCTAACCTTCTAACCCTAACCTCTAACCCTAGCCCCAACCCCAACTCTAACCCTAACCTCTAACCCTACAAACCCTAACCTTTACCCCAACCGCAACCCCAACCCCAACCAGTCGTGCTCGTAATTAATTAGTGTGTCCACTAATGTGTTTGACACAACATTCAACACCGACTTTTCGTTCAGGGTCTTCGGGGGGTTCTGCATCTGGCGTGGGCGTCACCTTGACGAGTTGTAGACGGACAGTGCACACCACCTCCCCCCTAACCCCAACTCTAACCCTCTCTCTAACCTTCTAACCCTAACCCTAACCTCTAACCCTACAAACCCTAACCCTAACCCTAACCTTTACCCCAACCCTAACCCTAACCCTAACCCCAACACCAACCCTAACCCCAACCCCAATCCCAATCCCAATCCTAACCAGTGGTGCTCGTAATTAATTAGTGTGTCCACATATGTGTTTGACACAACATTAAACACCAACTTAGAGTTTTTTCGTTCAGGGTCTTCGGGGGGTTCTGCGTCTGGCATGGGCGTCACCTTGACGGGTTGTAGACGGACAGTGCACACGCCCCTCCCCCCTAACCCCAACCCCAACTCTAACCCTCTCTCTAACCTTCTAACCTAAACCCCAACCTCTAACCCTAACTCTAACCTCTAACCCTAGAAACCCTAACCCTACAAACCCTAACCCCAACCCCAACCCCAACCCTAACCAGTCGTGCCCGTAATTAATTAGTGTGTCCACATATGTGTTTGACACAACATTCAACACCGACTTGGAGTTGTTTCGTTCAGGGTCTTCGGGGGGTTCTGCGTCTGGCGTGGGCGTCACCTTGACGGGTTGTAGACGGACAGTGCACACGCCCCTCCCCCCTAACCCCAACCCCAACTCTAACCCTCTCTCTAACCTTCTAACCTAAACCCCAACCTCTAACCCTAACTCTAACCTCTAACCCTAGAAACCCTAACCCTAACCCTACAAACCCTAACCCTAACCCCAACCCCAACCCCAACCCTAACCCTAACCAGTCGTGCCCGTAATTAATTAGTGTGTCCACATATGTGTTTGACACAACATTCAACACCGACTTGGAGTTTTTTCGTTCATGGTCTTCGGGGGGTTCTGCATCTGGCGTGGGCGTCACCTTGACGGGTTGTAGACGGACAGTGCACACCCCCCTTCGCCCCTAACCCTAACCCCAACTCTAACGCTCTCTCTAACCTTCTAACCCTAACCCTAACCTCTAACCCTACAAACCCTAACCCTAACCCTAGCCTTTAACCCTAACCAGTGGTGCCCGTAATTAATTAGTGTGTCCACATATGTGTTTGACACAACATTCAACACCGACTTGGAGTTTTTTCGTTCAGGGTCTTCGGGGGGTTCTGCGTCTGGCGTGGGCGTCACCTTGACGGTTTGTAGACGGACAGTGCACACGCCCCTCCCCCCTAACCCCAACTCTAACCCTCTTTCTAACCTTCTAACCCTAACCCTAACCTCTAACCCTAGAAACCCTAACCCTAACCCTAACCCCAACCCCAACCCTAACCCTAACCCCAACCCTAACCAGTCGTGCCCGTAATTAATTAGTGTTTCCACATATGTGTTTGACACAACATTCAACACCGACTTGGAGTTTTTTCATTCAGGGTCTTTGGGGGGTTCTGCATCTGGCGTGGACGTCACCTTGACGGGTTGTAGACGGACAGTGCACACCCCCCTTCGCCCCTAACCCTAACCCCAACTCTAACGCTCTCTCTAACCTTCTAACCCTAACCCTAACCTCTAACCCTACAAACCCTAACCCTAACCCTAGCCTTTAACCCTAACCAGTGGTGCCCGTAATTAATTAGTGTGTCCACATATGTGTTTGACACAACATTCAACACCGACTTGGAGTTTTTTCGTTCAGGGTCTTCGGGGGGTTCTGCGTCTGGCGTGGGCGTCACCTTGACGGTTTGTAGACGGACAGTGCACACGCCCCTCCCCCCAACCCCAACTCTAACCCTCTTTCTAACCTTCTAACCCTAACCCTAACCTCTAACCCTAGAAACCCTAACCCTAACCCTAACCCCAACCCCAACCCTAACCCTAACCCCAACCCTAACCAGTCGTGCCCGTAATTAATTAGTGTTTCCACATATGTGTTTGACACAACATTCAACACCGACTTGGAGTTTTTTCATTCAGGGTCTTTGGGGGGTTCTGCATCTGGCGTGGACGTCACCTTGACGGGTTGTAGACGGACAGTGCACACCCCCCGCCCCCTAACCCTAACCTCAACTCTAACCCTCTCTCTAACCTTCTAACCCTAACCCTAACCTCTAACCCCAACCCCAACCCTAACCTCTAACCCTACAAACCCTAACCCCAACCCCAACCCTAATCCTAACCCTAACCTCTAACCCTAACCCCAACCCAACACTACAAACCCTAACCCCAACCCTAACCCTAACCTCTAAAAGTAACTCTAACTCTAACCCTAACCTCTAACCCTACAAACCCTAACCTTAACCCCAACCAGTCGTGCCTGTAATTAATTAGTGTTTCCACATATGTGTTTGACACAACATTCAACACCGACTTGGAGTTTTTTTGTTCAGGGTCTTCGGGGGGTTCTGCATCTGGCATGGGTGTCACCTTGACGGGTTGTAGACGGACAGTGCACACCCCCTCCCCCCTAAGCCTAACCCCAACCTCAACTCTAACCTTCTAACTCTAACCCTAACCTCTGACCCTAACCCCAACCCCAACCCTAACCTCTAACCCTACAAACCCTAACCCCAACCCCAACTCTAACCTCTAACCCTAACCCCAACCCAACACTACAAACCCTAACCCTAACCTCTAACCCAAACCCAACACTACAAACCCTAACCCCAACCCCAACCCTAACCCTAACCTCTAACCCTAACCCCAACCCAACACTACAAACCCTAACCCCAACCCTAACCTCTAACCCCAACCCAACACTACAAACCCTAACCCCAACCCTAACCCTAACCCCGCAAATGTCTAACACTGCTAACCGTGAGACCTTGGAAAATCTGGTCCCGAATCACCTCAGTGGACGATTTAAGAGGACTTTTGCTTCGTTGTTTGCCAAAAAGTGAGTATGGCGAAAAGGTGGAACATAACAACAATCACGAATGGGACCTACAGTTTAGCGACATACCATAAGTCGGTCCGAGCAGTTTGAGTACATTTCACATATTAAGACTGTGGAACTGTTAGATACTTTTATTCTGAAGATTTTTGCTGTTTCTCAACGCAAACATTGTTACTCCTTATAAGGTTTGTGTCTTACTCCAGAGGTTGTACCATCATTTCTCCAATTTAACACTAATTCACAGCGATGAACAGATATGTCGCAACCTTAAATGACGTCTGTCTCCTCTAATGAAAGGCCAAGATCATTATGTCTCCAGCAGTCTTCTCACTGACATTTCAGTCTATTCCTAATTATGGCGCTTCTTCCCCCAAAATACGGGCGTGTTCCTTTCACAATAAGATGCTCCCCCGCTTTAGAAAGGTCCACTCGGCATATCTTAATGCGGTGCAAAGAGAAGTCGTGCTCTTACCATTTGGAGAGCATGACAAATATTATAATTCATGCATCTCTTCCATCCATCCATCAAGAATCAAACAAGGAGCATATTTTCAAGGTAATGCAGAGCTGGATAACACTGCTGGATGCAGCAATACATGAAACACCACTTCAGGAGGTTGCCTACAGCCACCCGCCTTCAGTGGTTCTCTATTATTGTCTGTCATGTCCCTAATAGGAAGCAGACTTGTTTCCATTTTGTTCAAAAAACAACAGGGCTACCTTTCACATTTGAACCGATACAGTACCGATTCTCGATAATACTGATTTTCAGTGATTTTACGTGGTAATATGAATGTGATTAATAATGAAATATATTTTGTTCATATTAAAACGAACACTTAAGCTGATAATGCAAACTGTCCTCAGAGTGTTGCTGGGAAGTAGTCTTTGCCATTAAGCTGAATCTTGTGTTTTATCGAGTACTCAAAATACTGTATTAAAATAAATAAATAAATAATAAAAGACTAGACTCTCACTATTATGTTGGATTCACTATGGACTGGACTCTCACTATTATGTTAGATCCACTATGGACTGGACTCTCACTATTATGTTAGATCCACTATGGACTGGACTCTCACTATTATGTTAGATCCACTATGGACTGGACTCTCACTATTATGTTAGATCCACTATGGACTGGACTCACACTATTATGTTAGATCCACTATGGAATGGACTCTCACTATTATGTTAGATCCACTATGGACTGGACTCTCACAATATTATGTTAGATCCACAATGGACTGGACTCTCACTATTATGTTAGATCCACTATGGACTGGACTCTCACACTATTATGTTAGATCCACTATGGACTGGACTCTCACTATTATGTTAGATCCACTATGGACTGGACTCTCACTATTATGTTAGATCCACTATGGATCGGACTCTCACTATTATGTTAGATCCACTATGGACTGGACTCTCACCATAATGTTAGATCCGCTATGGACTGGACTTTCACAATATTATGTTAGATCCGCTATGGACTGGACTCTCACTATTATGTTAGATCCGCTATGGACTGGACTCTCACAATATTATGATAGATCCACTATAGACTGGACTCTCACACTATTATGTTAGATCCACTATGGGCTGGATTCTCACTATTATGTTAGATCCACTATGGACTGGACTCTCACACTATTATGTTAGATCCACTATGGACTGGACTCTCCCAATATTATGATAGATCCACTATGGACTGGACTCTCACTATTATGTTAGATCCACTATGGACTGGACTCTCACACTATTATGTTAGATCCACTATGGACTGGACTCTCACTATTATGTTAGATCCACTATGGACTGGACTCTCACTATTATGTTAGATCCACTATGGACTGGACTCTCACTATTATGTTAGATCCACTATGGACTGGACTCTCACACTATTATTTTAGATCCACTATGGACTGTACTCTCACACTATTATGTTAGATCCACTATGGACTGGACTCTCACTATTATGTTAGATCCACCATGGACTGGACTCTCACAATATTATGTTAGATCCACTATGGACTGGACTCTCTCACTATTATGTTAGATCCACTATGGACTGGACTTTCACACTATTATGTTAGATCTGCTATGGACTGGACTCTCCCAATATTATGATAGATCCACTATGGACTGGACTCTCACTATTATGTTAGATCCACTATGGACTGGATTCTCACTATTATGTTAGATCCACTATGGACTGGACTCTCACTATTATGTTAGATCCACTATGGACTGGACTCTCACTATTATGTTAGATCCACTATGGACTGGACTCTCATACTATTATGTTAGATCCACTATGGACTGGACTCTCACACTATTATGTTAGATCCACTATGGACTGGACTCTCACTATTATGTTAGATCCACTATGGACTGGACTCTCACTATTGTGTTAGATCCACTATGGACTGGACTCACACTATTATGTTAGATCCACTACGGACTGGACTCTCACTATTATGTTAGATCCACTATGGACTGGACTCTCACTATTATGTTAGATCCACTATGGACTGGACTCTCACTATTATGTTAGATCCACTATGGACTGGACTCTCACACTATTATGTTAGATCCACTACGGACTGGACTCTCACTATTATGTTAGATCCACTACGGACTGGACTCACACTATTATGTTAGATCCACTATGGACTGGACTCACACTATTATGTTAGATCCACTACGGACTGGACTCTCACTATTATGTTAGATCCACTATGGACTGGACTTTCACTATTATGTTAGATCCACTATGGACTGGACTCTCACTTTTATGTTAGATCCACTATGGACTGGACTCTCACTTTTATGTTAAATCCACTATGGACTGGGCTCTCACTATTATGTTAGATCCACTATGGACTGGACTTTCACTATTATGTTAGATCCACTATGGACTGGACTCAAACTATTATGTTAGATCCACTATGGACTGGACTCTCACTTTTATGTTAGATCCACTATGGACTGGACTCTCACTTTTATGTTAAATCCACTATGGACTGGACTCTCACACTATTATGTTAGATCCACTATGGACTGGACTTTCACACTATTATGTTAGATCCACTATGGACGGGACGCTCATACTATTATGTTAGATCCACTATGGACTGGACTCTCACTATTATGTTAGATCCACTATGGATCGGACTCTCACTATTATGTTAGATCCACTATGGACTGGACTTTCACAATATTATGTCAGACCCACTATGGACTGGACTCTCACTATTATGTTAGATTCACTATGGACTGGACTCTCACTATTATGTTAGATCCACTATGGACTGGACTCTCACTATTATGTTAGATCCACTATGGACTGGACTCTCACTATTATGTTAAATCCACTATGGACTGGACTCTCATACTATTATGTTAGATCCACTATGGACTGGACTTTCACACTATTATGTTAAATCCGCTATGGACTGGACTCTCACAATATTATGTTAGATCCACTATGGACTGGACTCTCACTATTATGTTAGATCCACTATGGACTGGACTCTCACTATTATGTTGGATCCACTATGGACTGGACTCTCACTATTATGTTAGATCCACTATGGACTGGACTCTCACTATTATGTTAGATCCACTATGGACTGGACTCTCACACTATTATGTTAGATCCACTATGGACTGGACTCTCACTATTATGTTAGATCCACTATGGACTGGACTCTCACACTATTATGTTAGATCCACTATGGACTGGACTCTCACTATTATGTTAGATCCACTATGGACTGGACTCTGTCACTATTATGTTAGATCCACTATGGACTGGACTCTCACTATTATGTTAGATCCGCTATGGACTGGACTTTCACAATATTATGTTAGATCCGCTATGGACTGGACTCTCACTATTATGTTAGATCCACTATGGACTGGACTCTCACTATTATGTTAGATCCACTATGGACTGGACTCTCACTATCATGTTAGATCCACTATGGACTGGACTCTCACACTATTATGTTAGATCCACTATGGACTGGACTCTCACTATTATGTTAGATCCACTATGGACTGGACTCTCACTATTATGTTAGATCCACTATGGACTGGACTCTCACTATCATGTTAGATCCACTATGGACTGGACTCTCACTATTATGTTAGATCCACTATGGACTGGACTCTCACTATTATGTTAGATCCACTATGGACTGGACTCTCACTATTATGTTAGATCCACTATGGATCGGACTCTCTTTTTACACTTGAATGACACTTAGCTGAACCCAAGCGGTTGTTGTAACTCAGCACACTTCCCCGGGCCTAATTGGAGCGTGTTTGTTAATAATGGAGCGAGTACCTCGGGGAGGTTTCGCGGAAGGATTAGCGGGCGCATGCAGAGCGAGACAGAAGCTGACAAGAAGATACCGGGGAATCAGATACGAGGACGTTGTGATATTGAGGATTTATAGCGGTGGTCTTTGTGATATGGTTTCCAACGATTACAGCGGGAATGATTGAGCTATTGTGGGGTGTTTGTGTGTGTAATCGCGTCTATAAACCCTGATTAAGTCCTTGCTCGCTCATCTCGTCACAAACTCTACTTTTCACAGACTTGTTGTGCAGACTTTTGTACCTTTGGTGTGCTGCAGGATCCTCTGAATCAGCACCGGGTACTTGGTGATCCTCTGAGTCACCAGCAAGATGCATTCTGGGATGCCGAGCCGCCGCACAATGCTGCTACTCATCTTCTTC
The DNA here is from genome assembly GCF_033978685.3 of Nerophis lumbriciformis. Lineage (NCBI taxonomy): Eukaryota > Metazoa > Chordata > Actinopteri > Syngnathiformes > Syngnathidae > Nerophis > Nerophis lumbriciformis. The sequence goes on from NC_084553.2 coordinate 10,097,811, forward strand.
TGTGGGGATTAAAGGTGGAAACATGGAAAGGCATAGTTAGACGTACAGTGCAAACATTTCCAAGTCATCGCTAAAAAAAAAGGTGTTTCAAGATGTGCAAGACGTACTTTGATGCAGGCTTTAAAGCGCTTGTCTTTGTTTAGCAGGTCTTTGTAAAAGTTGACTGCTTCGTTGTGGCGGCTGCAGAACCTTCCGTAGATCTTCTTCATGCTTTCGCCATTGGACCCCGAGAACTGGAAAAAGATTGGATTAATGAATCTTCATCTTGTCGTCTTTACATCAGGGGTGTCCAAACTGTTTCCATTGAGGGCCGAATAAAATACAAATTGAAGGCAGCGGGGGCCACTTTGAAACATTTTGTTCATTAAAAGATACTAGAAGCAATACAATATAAGTCAAATATGCTAAACAATCTGATCACAACTCACTTATTTAAGCTTTGTGTTATCGCTAACAAGTAGAGATGTCCGATAATATCGGCCTGCTAATATTATCAGCCGATAAATGCGTTCAAATGTAATATCGGAAATTATCGGTAACGGTTTTTTTAGTCCGATAATATCGGCCTGCTAATATTATCAGCCGATAAATGCGTTAAAATGTAATATCGGAAATTATCGGTATCGTTTTTTTTAGTCCGATAATATCGGCCTGCTAATATTATCAGCCGATAAATGCGTTAAAATGTAATATCGGAAATTATCGGTATCGGTTTTTTTAGTCCGATAATATCGGCCTGCTAATATTATCAGCCGATAAATGCGTTAAAATGTAATATCGGAAATTATCGGTATCGGTTTTTTTAGTCCGATAATATCGGCCTGCTAATATTATCAGCCGATAAATGCGTTAAAATGTAATATCGGAAATTATCGGTATCGGTTTTTTTAGTCCGATAATATCGGCCTGCTAATATTATCAGCCGATAAATGCGTTAAAATGTAATATCGAAAATTATTGGTATCGGTTTTTTTAGTCCGATAATATCGGCCTGCTAATATTATCAGCCGATAAATGCGTTAAAATGTAATATCGGAAATTATCGGTATCGGTTTTTTTAGTCCGATAATATCGGCCTGCTAATATTATCAGCCGATAAATGCGTTAAAATGTAATATCGGAAATTATCGGTATCGGTTTTTTTAGTCTGATAATATCGGCCTACTAATATTATCAGCCGATAAATGCGTTAAAATGTAATATCGGAAATGATCGGTATCGTTTTTTTTAGTCCGATAATATCGGCCTGCTAATATTATCAGCCGATAAATGCGTTAAAATGTAATATCGGAAATGATCGGTATCGTTTTTTTTAGTCCGATAATATCGGCCTGCTAATATTATCAGCCGATAAATGCGTTAAAATGTAATATCGGAAATTATCGGTATCGGTTTTTTTAGTCTGATAATATCGGCCTACTAATATTATCAGCCGATAAATGCGTTAAAATGTAATATCGGAAATGATCGGTATCGTTTTTTTTAGTCCGATAATATCGGCCTGCTAATATTATCAGCCGATAAATGCGTTAAAATGTAATATCGGAAATGATCGGTATCGTTTTTTTTAGTCCGATAATATCGGCCTGCTAATATTATCAGCCGATAAATGCGTTAAAATGTAATATCGGAAATTATCGGTATCGGTTTTTTTAGTCCGATAATATCGGCCTGCTAATATAATCAGCCGATAAATGCGTTAAAATGTAATATCGGAAATTATCGGTATCGGTTTTTTTAGTCCGATAATATCGGCCTGCTAATATTATCAGCCGATAAATGCGTTAAAATGTAATATCGGAAATGATCGGTATCGTTTTTTTTAGTCCGATAATATCGGCCTGCTAATATTATCAGCCGATAAATGCGTTCAAATGTAATATCGGAAATTATCGGTATCGGTTTTTTTAGTCCGATAATATCGGCCTGCTAATATTATCAGCCGATAAATGCGTTAAAATGTAATATCGGAAATTATCGGTATCGGTTTTTTTTGTCCGATAATATCGGCCTGCTAATATTATCACCCGATAAATGCGTTAAAATGTAAAATCGGAAATGATCGGTATCGGTTTTTTTAGTCCGATAATATCGGCCTGCTAATATTATCAGCTGATAAATGCGTTCAAATGTAATATCGGAAATTATCGGTAACGGTTTTTTTAGTCCGATAATATCGGCCTGCTAATATTATCAGCCGATAAATGCGTTAAAATGTAATATCGGAAATTATCGGTATCGGTTTTTTTAGTCCGATAATATCGGCCTGCTAATATTATCAGCCGATAAATGCGTTCAAATGTAATATCGGAAATTATCGGTATCGGGTTTTTAGTCCGATAATATCGGCCTGCTAATATTATCAGCCGATAAAGGCGTTACAATGTAATATCGGAAATTATCGGTACCGGTTTTTTTAGTCCGATAATATCGGCCTGCTAATATTATCAGCCGATAAATGCGTTCAAATGTAATATCGGAAATTATCGGTATCGGGTTTTTAGTCCGATAATATCGGCCTGCTAATATTATCAGCCGATAAATGCGTTACAATGTAATATCGGAAATTATCGGTATCGTTTTTTTTAGTCCGATAATATCGGCCTGCTAATATTATCAGCCGATAAATGCGTTAAAATGTAATATCGGAAATTATCGGTATCGGTTTTTTTAGTCCGATAATATCGGCCTACTAATATTATCAGCCGATAAATGCGTTAAAATGTAATATCGGAAATTATCGGTATCGTTTTTTTTAGTCCGATAATATCGGCCTGCTAATATTATCAGCCGATAAATGCGTTCAAATGTAATATCGGAAATTATCGGTAACGGTTTCTTTAGTCCGATAATATCGGCCTGCTAATATTATCAGCCGATAAATGCGTTAAAATGTAATATCGGAAATTATCGGTATCGGTTTTTTTAGTCCGATAATATCGGCCTGCTAATATTATCAGCCGATAAATGCGTTAAAATGTAATATCGGAAATGATCGGTATCGTTTTTTTTAGTCCGATAATATCGGCCTGCTAATATTATCAGCCGATAAATGCGTTAAAATGTAATATCGGAAATTATCGGTATCGGTATTTTTAGTCCGATAATATCGGCGTGCTAATATTATCAGCCGATAAATGCGTTAAAATATAATATCGGAAATTATCGGTATCGGTTTTTTTAGTCCGATAATATCGGCCTGCTAATATTATCAGCCGATAAATGCGTTAAAATGTAATATCGGAAATTATCGGTATCGTTTTTTTTAGTCCGATAATATCGGCCTGCTAATATTATCAGCCGATAAATGCGTTCAAATGTAATATCGGAAATTATCGGTAACGGTTTTTTTAGTCCGATAATATCGGCCTGCTAATATTATCAGCCGATAAATGCGTTAAAATGTAATATCGGAAATTATCTGTATCGTTTTTTTTAGTCCGATAATATCGGCCTGCTAATATTATCAGCCGATAAATGCGTTAAAATGTAATATCGGAAATGATCGGTATCGGTTTTTTTAGTCCGATAATATCGGCCTGCTAATATTATCAGCCGATAAATGCGTTAAAATGTAATATCGGAAATGATCGGTATCGTTTTTTTTAGTCCGATAATATCGGCCTGCTAATATTATCAGCCGATAAATGCGTTAAAATGTAATATCGGAAATTATCGGTATCGGTTTTTTTAGTCCGATAATATCGGCCTGCTAATATTATCAGCCGATAAATGCGTTAAAATGTAATATCGGAAATTATCGGTATCGGTTTTTTTAATCCGATAATATCGGCCTGCTAATATTATCAGCCGATAAATGCGTTAAAATGTAATATCGGAAATTATCGGTATCGTTTTTTTTAGTCCGATAATATCGGCCTGCTAATATTATCAGCCGATAAATGCGTTAAAATGTAATATCGGAAATTATCGGTATCGTTTTTTTTAGTCCGATAATATCGGCCTGCTAATATTATCAGCCGATAAATGCGTTCAAATGTAATATCGGAAATGATCGGTATCGGTTTTTTTAGTCCGATAATATCGGCCTGCTAATATTATCAGCCGATAAATGCGTTAAAATGTAATATCGGAAATGATCGGTATCGGTTTTTTTAGTCCGATAATATCGGCCTGCTAATATTATCAGCCGATAAATGCGTTCAAATGTAATATCGGAAATTATCTGTATCGGTTTTTTTAGTCCGATAATATCGGCCTGCTAATATTATCAGCCGATAAATGCGTTAAAATGTAATATCGGAAATTATCGGTATCGTTTTTTTTTATTATCGGTATCGTTTTTTGTTTTTTTTATTAATTCAACATAAAAAAACACAAGATACACTTACAATTAGTGCACCAACCCAAAAAACCTTCCTCCCCCATTTACACTCATTCACACAAAAGGGTTGTTTCTTTCTGTTATTAATATTCTGGTTCCTACATTATATATCAATATATATCAATTAGGGATGTCCCGATCCAGGTTTTTGCACTTCCGATCCGATACCGATACTGACCGATACTGACCTATCCGAGCATGTATTAAAGTTTAAAGTTATTTAGCCTACTTAGTTGTCAGAATCATGTTGAAAAGGGTTTTAGTACTCTTGATAACAACTAGCCAGCTGAATTAGGGGAGTTTGAATAATACACAATGGTTGGTAACAAGAAACTGACCTGTTTATTCAAGGATAAACACAAAATAGACAAAATTATACATGACAAACAGAAATGTTTCTCAGTCGGAACTAGAGATGTCCGATAATGGCTTTTTTGCCGATAACCTCCAACTCTTAATTACCGATACCAACCGATACCGATATTTACAGTCGTGAAATTAACACATTATTATGCCTAATTTTGTTGTGATGCCACGCTGGATGTATTAAACAATGTAACAAGGTTTTCCAAAATAAATCAACTCAAGTTATGGAAAAAAAAAATGCCAACATGGCACTGCTATATTTATTATTGAAGTCACAAAGTGCATTTTTTTTTTTTTAACATGCCTCAAAACAGCAGCTTGGAATTGCTCTCCCTGAGAGAGCATGAGGAGGTTGAGGTGGGCGGGGTTGAGGTAGGGGGTAGTGGGGGGTGTATATTGTAGCGTCCCGGAAGAGTTAGTGCGGCAAGGGGTTCTGGGTATTTGTTCTGTTGTGTTTATGTTGTGTTACGGTGCGGATGTTCTCCCGAAATGTGTTTTGTCATTCTTGTTTGGTGTGGGTTCACAGTGTGGTGTATATTTGTAACAGTGTTAAAGTTGTTTATACGGCCACCCTCAGTGTGACCTGTATGGCTGTTGACCATTGCATTCACTTGTGTGTGTGTGTTTAAAAGCCGCATATATTTTGTGAATGGGCCGGCACGCTGTTTGTATGGAGGAAAAGCGGACGTGACGACAGGTTGTAGAGGACGCTAAAGGCAGTGCCTTTAAGGCACGCCCCTGATAATGTTGTCCGGGTGGAAATTGGGAGAATGGTTACCCCGGGAGATTTTCGGGAGGGCACTGGAAAATCGGGAGGTTGAAACCGATACCATTAATTTCCGATATTACATTTTAAAGCAGGGGTGCTCACACTTTTTCTGCAGGCGAGCTACTTTTCAATTGATCAAGTCGTGGGGATCTACCTCATTCATATATATCATTTATATTTACTTATTTATGAAATATATGTTTTTGTTAACAAGTTAAAGGTGTTTAATGATAATGCAAGCATGTTTAACACATATAGTTAATATTGTTAATACATTAAAGGTGTTTAATGATACTACAAGTATGTTTAATACATATAGTTAATATTGTTAACAAGTTAAAGGTGTTTAAAGATAATGCAAGCATGTTTAACACATATAGTTAATATTGTTAACAAGTTAAAGGTGGTTAAAAATAATACAAGCATGTTTAACACAAATAGTTAATATTGTTAACAAGTTAAAGGTGGTTAAAGATAAAACAAGCATGTTTAACACATATAGTTAATATTGTTAACAACTTAAAGGTGGTTAAAGATAATACAAGCATGTTTAACACATATAGATTCCTTTCTTTCATGAAGACAAGAATATAAGTTGGTGTATTACCTGATTGTGATGACTTGCATTGATAGGAATCAGACAGTGGTGATGACAACGTCCGCATTTTCGAATGGAGGAGAAAAAAAGTCCTCCTTTCTGTCCAATACCACATGAAAGTGGTTGGTTTTTGGCATCTTATTTGTCCAGCTTCCGTACTCCTTTGTATACACTTTACAAGAAATACATTGTCGGCAAACTCCGTAGCTTGCTAGCTTGTGCACGCCAGCTTTCTGAGACTCTTATTTTGGTAGCGCAGGCAGGATGAAGCAGAGCTTTTATTGTGCAACTGTGCAGTCGGTCTTTGGAGTTTTGACGACGGGTACGGCGCCAGAGTCTGTTGAAATAAAGTGTTTCTCGCCTTCCAGTCGGTAATTTTAATGAGCTGGCAGCAGCCAGCGTCATCTCAGAAGACCCTCGGGTGCCGTGAATGTCAATCAAGTGACGGAAGTGACGTCATAGTGAAGATTTATGATCGCTCATTTTTAGGACTATTTTTTTAATGCCTGGCTGGTGATCGACTGACACACCCTCCGAGATCGACCGGTAGATCGCGATCGACGTAATGAGCACCCCTGTTTTAAAGCATTTATCGGACATCTCTAATTATTTGCAGAAAATAAATGAAGTTTCTCAGTGTGAACATTAAATATCTTGTCTTTGCAGTCTATTCAATTGAATATAAGTTGAAAAGGATTTGCAAATCATTGTACCGTATTTTCCGCACTATTAGCCGCACCTAAAAACCACAAATTTACTCAAAAGCTGACAGTGCGGCTTTTAACCCGGTGCGCTTTATATATGGATTAATATTACGATTCATTTTCATAAAGTTTCGATCTCGCAACTACGGTAAACAGCCGCCATCTTTTTTCCCGGTAGAACAGGAAGCACTTCTTCTTCTACGCAAGCAACCGCCAAGGTAAGCACCCGCCCCCATAGAACAGGAAGCGCTTCTTCTTCTACTGTAAGCAACCACCCGCCCGCGTAGAAGAAGAAAAAGCGCGCGGATATTACCGTACCGGTACGTTTCATTTCCTTTGTGTGTTTACATCTGTAAAGACCACAAAATGGCTCCTACTAAGCGTCAGGGATCCGGTTCATGAAAAGACGCAATCTCTCCATCCGCACACGGATTACTATTTCACAGCAACTGATATTCCTGTGAACCGCACTGTGGATACAACGGGAGCACGTACGGTGAATATTCGCACCACAGGGAATGAGAAGTCATCCTTCACTGTGGTTCTAGCTTGCCATGCTAATGGCCAGAAACTTCCACCCATGGTGATATTCAAAAGGAAGACCTTGCCAAAAGAGACCTTTCCAGCCGGCGTCATCATAAAAGCTAACTCGAAGGGATGGATGAAGAAAAGATGAGCGAGTGGTTAAGGTAAGTTTAAGTTTACGCGAAGAGGCCGGGTGGCTTTTTTCACGCAGCTCTGTCCATGTTGATATACGACTCCGTGCGCGCCCACATCACGCTGGTTTTAATATATTATTAAAGTTTGACTGACCTATTTGACTGTTTTTTTGACATTCCTTTAGCGCAGTTAGATGCGGCTTACAACACGGGGCGGCTTATAGGTGGACAAAGTTTTGAAATATGCCGTTCATTGAAGGCGCGGCTTTTAACCCAGGGCGCCTTATGGTGCGGAAAATACGGTATTCTGTTTTTATTTACCATTTACACAACTTCACTGGTTCTGGGTTTTGTATGTTGTTGGAAAATTCCTACTTCATGCGCGAGCCTCCCCTCACCTGGCTGAGGAGGATGTCTCCTATCCTGTGCACCACGAAGCCCCGCTCCGAGGACCGCCCGCCCTCCAGCAGGCTCTCCTTCTTCCTCTCCAGGAGGCGCAGGAGGTGCTGCGTGTGGAACTCCAGCAGCTCGTCCAGCGCCGGGAACAGCCTCTCCACCGTCTGCTGCTCCAGCTGCGCCTCTTTTTGCAGGCCCTTGCTGTACACCTCCGACATGATGCGCAGCGTGCGGATGTGATGCATCTCCGTCTGCATCAGCTCTGCGGAAAGCGAGGAGTTCATTTTGAGGGGTGTTTTCTGACTCATCAACTCATCACGTATGACTGAAGCCATGCAATAGTAAGAACACAACGAGACATGACATCATTTCCAGTCACGTTGCATCACCCAGGACGCTACAGTCGCTTCCTGTTTCTCATACATGCCCTCATCTAGTACTTAAAAGAATAGTACCACTAAATGGCATTAGGAGCGCCCCCTACGGGTGGCAGTCAAAATGCTTGCATACGTCCTCAGGTTTCTAAAATCCTTCGACTAAACGAGGTCATTGAACATGTCATTTGCCCAAAGTACACAGCATATGTGCGCAATACAGTGCACAAGTTAAGTGCGTAGCTTAAGTGTGCAATGTAAGTGTGCAAAGTATACAACATGGATGTATATCCAATGTATTACCAAAAATCACAGCTTGTTATTCAGTTAAATGAAAGAAAACATGCAATATTTAATAATACTTATCAAATAAAATAATAAATAATAATAAAAGCAACAGTGTAAATAATAATATCAATATAAATAATAGTTTAGTATTTTCTTTTAAATATATATTTTCAAAATTGTATTAACAAAAATCACAGAATGTGATTCAATTTAATGAAAAAAAATATGCAATATTCAATGATACTTAGTAAATAAAATACTAAATAATAAAAAAGCAACAGTGTAAATAATAGTTTAGTATTTTCTTTTAAATATATATTTTCAAAATTGTATTAACAAAAATCACAGAATGTTATTCAATTTAATGAAAGAAAATATGCAATATTTAATGATACTTAGTAAATAAAATACTAAATAATAATAAAAGCAACAGTGTAAATAATAGTTTAGTATTTTCTTTTAAATATATATTTTCAAAATTGTATTAACAAAAATCACAGAATGTTATTCAATTTAATGAAAGAAAACATGCAATATTTAATGATACTTAGTAAATAAAATACGAAATAATAATAAAAGCAACAGTGTAAATAATAATATCAATATAAATAATAGTTTAGTATTTTCTTTTAAATATATTTTCAAAAATTGTATTAACAAAAATCACAGAATGTTATTCACTTTAATAAAAGAAAACATGCAATATTTAATGATACTTAGTAAATAAAATACAAAAATAATAATAAAAGCAACAGTGTAAATAGTAATACCAATTTAAATAATAGTTTAGTATTGTTTTTAAATATATTTTCAAAATTGTATTAACAAAAATCACAGAATGTTATTCAATTTAATGAAAGAGAATATGCAATATTTAATGATACTTAGTCAATAAAATACAAAATAATAATAAAAGCAACAGTGTAAATAATTATATCAATATAAATAATAGTTTAGTATTTTCTTTTAAATATATATTTTCAAAATTGTATTAACAAAAATCACAGAATGTTATTCAATTTAATGAAAGAAAACATGCAATATTTAATGATACTTAGTAAATAAAATACTAAATAATAATAAAAGCAACAGTGTAAATAATTATATCAATATAAATAATAGTTTAGTATTTTCTTTTAAATATATTTTCAAAATTGTATTACCAAAAATCACAGAATGTTATTCAATTTAATGAAAGAAAATATGCAATATTTAATGATACTTAGTAAATAAAATACTAAATAATAATACAAGCAACAGTGTAACTAATAATATCAATATAAATAATAGTTAATATTTTCTTTTAAATATATTTTCTAAAATGGTATTAACAAAAATCACAGAATGTTATTCAATTTAATGAAAGAAAACATGTCATATTTAATGATACTTAGTAAATAAAATACTAAATAATAATAAAAGCAACAGTGTAAATAATAATATCAATATAGATAATAGTTTAGTATTTTCTTTTAAATATATTTTCAAAAATTGTATTAACAAAAATCACAGAATGTTATTCAATTTAATGAAAGAAAACGTGCAATATTTAATGACACTTAGTAAATAAAATACAAAATAATAATAAAAGCAACAGTGTAAATAATAATATCAATATAAATAATAGTTTAGTATTTTCTTTTAAATATATTTTCAAAATTGTTATTACCAAAAATCACAGAATGTTATTCAATTTAATGAAAGAAAATATGCAATATTTAATGATACTTAGTAAATAAAATACTAAATAATAATAAAAGCAACAGTGTAAATAATTATATCAATATAAATAATAGTTTAGTATTTTCTTTTAAATATATATTTTCAAAATTGTATTAACAAAAATCACAGAATGTTATTCAATTTAATGAAAGAAAATATGCAATATTTAATGATACTTAGTCAATAAAATACGAAATAATAATAAAAGCAACAGTGTAAATAATAATATCAATATAAATAATAGTTTAGTATTTTCTTTTAAATATATTTTCAAAATTGTATTACCAAAAATCACAGAATGTTATTCAATTTAATGAAAGAAAATATGCAATATTTAATGATACTTAGTAAATAAAATACTAAATAATAATACAAGCAACAGTGTAACTAATAATATCAATATAAATAATAGTTAATATTTTCTTTTAAATATATTTTCTAAAATGGTATTAACAAAAATCACAGAATGTTATTCAATTTAATGAAAGAAAACATGTCATATTTAATGATACTTAGTAAATAAAATACTAAATAATAATAAAAGCAACAGTGTAAATAATAATATCAATATAGATAATAGTTTAGTATTTTCTTTTAAATATATTTTCAAAAATTGTATTAACAAAAATCACAGAATGTTATTCAATTTAATGAAAGAAAACATGCAATATTTAATGATACTTAGTAAATAAAATACTAAATAATAATAAAAGCAACAGTGTAAATAATAATATCAATATAAATAATAGTTTAGTATTTTCTTTTAAATATATTTTCAAAAATTGTATTAACAAAAATCACAGAATGTTATTCAATTTAATGAAAGAAAATATGCAATATTTAATACTTATTAAATAAAATACTAAATGATAATAATAATGATAATAATAATAATAATAAAAACAACACTGTCACTAATAATATCAATATCAATAATAGTTTAATTTTTTTTAAACATGTTTTTAAAATTGTATTTATAAAAATCACCGAATGTTATTCAATTAAATGAAAGAAAATATGCAATATTTAATGATTCTTAGTAAATAAAATACTAAATATTTAAAAAAAAGCAACAGTGTAAACAATAATATCAATATAAATAATAGTTTAGTTTAGTTTATTTTAAATATATTTTCATAATTGTAGTATCAAAAATTACAGAATGTTATTCAATCTATTGAAAGAAAATATGCAATATTACATAGTTATTAAATAAAATACAAAATGATAATAATTGAAAGAAAATATGCAATATTAAATACGTATTAAATAAAATACTAAATTATAATAATAATAATAATAATAATAATAATAATAAAAACAACAGTGTCACTAATAATATCAATTATAGTTTAATATTTTTTTAAACATATTTTTAAAATTGTATTTATAAAAAAATCACAAAATGTTATTTAACCTAATGAAAGAAAATATACAATATTTGATAATAGATATTAAATAAAATACAAAAAAAAAAAAAAGTCCACAGTGTCACTAAAATATCAATATCAATAATAGTTGTTTAGTGTGTTTAATCTAAAATTGATTCTTATTTTTTTTTGCAAAATAAAAAAATAAAAATGATATAATAAAAGTAAATAAAAATTGATTTATTTTTTTCCAGCGCCTCTAATTTTAATTGCTGCAATTAATCATTGTATGAATTAACTATCCTTCTACTTCTTGAGGGTGATTTGCCAAGTCACCAAGGATCACATCTCAGCCAGACTGGTTTAAAAACACCTCCAGGACTTGGTGATTAGGAAGGCATAGGTCAGTTGTGAAGTGGTTAAAAATGTTTGCTAGTGTTGCATCTAAAGCATTGTGCCTACAACCCGTAGAGGGCGCCATAAATGTCAATGGTAATGTAGAGGGGTGTCAAAGTAACCGATGTGGTACCGTAGATGACGTCCTGCCTCTTCACCAGGTCCCGATCCAGCTGCTGCAGGTACTGTTGATCCACGCCGAAACTCCACGAGTCGGCCTCCAGCTCCTTGGCTTCCCCCTCGAACTCGCCCATCAACTGTCCGTCCATCATCTCCGTCCCTGAGAGCAACATTTATAGCACAAGTTTGGTTTGGGCATTGCATCTTTTCACCTCCATGAATAAAACAACAGTTAAGTATGTAAATAGGTTCATAAGTAAGTTGGTAAGTAAGTAATTAAGTAAGAAAACTAAGTAAGTAGGTAAATAAGTAAGTATGTAGGCAGGTAAGTGAGTAACTATATAGATAAGTAAGTAAGTATGTAAGAAAGTATATACTGTAACTAAGTAGGCAAGTAAGTAAATATAGAAGTATGTAAGTAAGTAAGTTGGTATGTAATTTGGTAAGTAAGTAGGAAAATATGCATTGAAGTACAGTATGTCAATAATTAAGTGTAAGTAAGTACGTAATTAAGTATGCTGGTGCTTAATTAAGCAAGTAAGCATGTAAGTACGTAAGTAGATAGGTGAGGAGGTAAGTTAGTAAGTAAGGAAGTAGGTAAGTAAGTGATTATGTAGATTAGTAAGTATTTAGTAGGTAAGTAAGTAAGTGGGTCAGTAAGTCAATAAGTAAGTAATTCAGTAAATAAGAAAGTAGGTAACTATGTAACTATATAAGTAAGTAAGTATGTAAGAAAGTATATACTGTAAGTAAGTAAGTAGGCAAGTAAGTAAACATAGAAGTAGGTAAGTTGGTATGTAATTAGGTAAGTAAGTAGGAAAATATGCATTGAAGTAAGTATGTAAATAATTAAGTGTAATTAAGTACGTAATTAAGTATGCTGGTGCTTAATTAAGCAAGTAAGTATGTAAGCACGTAAGTAGATAGGTGAGGAGGTAAGTTAGTAAGAAAGGAAGTAGATAAGTAAGTGATTGTGTAGATTAGTAAGTATTTAGTAGGTAGGTAAGTAAGTTAGTAGGTCAGTAAGTCAATAAGTAAGTAATTCAGTAAATAAGAAAGTAGGTAACTAAGTAACTATATAAGTAAGTAAGTATGTAAGAAAATATATACTGTGAGTAAGTAAGTAGGCAAGTAAGTAAATATAGAAGTAGGTAAGTAAGTAAGTTGGTCTGTAATTAGGTAAGTAAGTAGGTAAATATGCATTGAAGTAAGTACGTAATTAAGTATGCTGGTGCATAATTAAGCAAGTAGGTATGTAAATAATTAAGTGTAAGTAAGTACGTAATTAAGTATGCTAGTGCTTAATTAAGCAAGTAAGTATGTAAGTACGTAAGTGGATAGGTGAGGAGGTAAGTTAGTAAGTAAGGAAGTAGGTAAGTAAGTGATTATGTAGATTAGTAAGTATTTAGTAGGTAAGTAAGTAAGTGGGTCAGTAAGTCAACGAGTAAGTAATTCAGTAAATAAGAAAGTAGGTAACTAAGTAACTATATAAGTAAGTAACTATGTAAGAAAGTATATACTGTAAGTAAGTAAGTAGGCAAGTAAGTAAATATAGAAGTAGGTAAGTTGGTATGTAATTAGGTAAGTAAGTAGGAAAATATGCATTGAAGTAAGTATGTAAATAAGTGTAATTAAGTACGTAATTAAGTATGCTGGTGCTTAATTAAGCAAGTAAGTATGTAAGTACGTAAGTAGATAGGTGAGGAGGTAAGTTAGTAAGTAAGGAAGTAGGTAAGTAAGTGATTATGTAGATTAGTAAGTATTTAGTAGGTAGGTAAGTAAGTTAGTAGGTCAGTAAGTCAATAAGTAAGTAATTCAGTAAATAAGAAAGTAGGTAACTAGGTAACTATATAAGTAAGTAAGTATGTAAGAAAATATATACTGTGAGTAAGTAAGTAGGCAAGTAAGTAAATATAGAAGTAGGTAAGTAAGTAAGTTGGTCTGTAATTAGGTAAGTAGGTAGGTAAATATGCATTGAAGTAAGTACGTAATTAAGTATGCTGGTGCATAATTAAGCAAGTAAGTATGTAAGTACGTAAGTAGATAGGTGAGGAGGTAAGTTAGTAAGTAAGGAAGTAGGTAAGTAAGTGATTAAGTAGATTAGTAAGTATTTAGTAGGTAGGTAAGTAAGTTAGTAGGTCAGTAAGTCAATAAGTAAGTAATTCAGTAAATAAGAAAGTAGGTAACGAGGTAACTATATAAGTAAGTAAGTATGTAAGAAAATATATACTGTGAGTAAGTAAGTAGGCAAGTAAGTAAATATAGAGGTAGGTGAGTAAGTAAGTTGGTATGTAATTAGGTAAGTAAGTAGGTAAATATGCATTGAAGTAAGTACGCAATTAAGTATGCTGGTGCATAATTAAGCAAGTAAGTATGTAAGTACGTAAGTAGATAGGTGAGGAGGTAAGTTAGCAAGTAAGGAAGTAGGTAAGTAAGTGATTATGTAGATTAGTAAGTATTTAGTAGGTAGGTAAATAAGTTAGTAGGTCAGTAAGTCAATAAGTAAGTAATTCAGTAAATAAGAAAGTAGGTAACTAAGTAACTATATAAGTAAGTAAGTCCATCCATTTTCTACCGCTTATTCCCTTTGGGGTCGCGGGGGGCGCTGGAGCCTATCTCAGCTACAATCGGGCGGAAGGCGGGGTACACCCTGGACAAGTCGCCACCTCATCGCAGGGCCAACACAGATAGACAGACAACATTCACACTCACATCCACACACTAGGGCCAATTTTTAGTGTTGCCAATCAACTTATCCCCAGGTGCATGTCTTTGGAAGTGGGAGGAAGCCGGAGTATGTAAGAAAATATATACTGTGAGTAAGTAAGTAGGCAAGTAAGTAAATATAGAAGTAGGTAAGTAAGTAAGTTGGTCTGTAATTAGGTAAGTGAGTAGGTAAATATGCATTGAAGTAAGTACGTAAATAAGTATGCTGGTGCATAATTAAGCAAGTAAGTATGTAAGTACGTAAGTAGATAGGTGAGGAGGTAAGTTAGTAAGTAAGGAAGTAGGTAAGTAAGTGTTTAAGTAGATTAGTAAGTATTTAGTAGGTAGGTAAGTAAGTAAGTAGGTCAGTAAGTCAACAAGTAAGTAATTCAGTAAATAAGAAAGTGGGTAACTAAGTAACTATATAAGTAAGTAAGTAAGAAAGTATATACTGTAAGTAAGTAAGTAGGCAAGCAAGTAAGTATGTAAGTACGTAAGTAGATAGGTGAGGAGGTAAGTTAGTAAGTAGGTAAGTAAGTGATTAAGTAGATTAGTAAGTATTTAGTAGATAGGTAAGTAAGTAGGTAGGTAAGACAATAAGTAAGTAATTCAGTAAATAAGAAACTAGGTAACTAAATAACTATATAAGTAAGTAAAAAAGTATGCAAGTATGTAAGTGTTTAGGTAAGTATGTACTTAGGTAAGTAAGTACTTAAATAAGTAAATACCAAAGTAGGTAAGTAAGTAAATTAAGGAAGTAGGTAGGTAGGTAAATAAGAAACTATGTAAGTAACTATATAAGTAAGTAAGAAAGTATATACTGTAAGTAAGTAAGTAGGCAAGTAAGTCAATATAGAAGTAGGTAAGTGAGTAAGTTGGTATGTAATTAGGTAAGTAAGTAGGAAAATATGCATTGAAGTATGTAAATAATTAAGTGTAAGTAAGTACATAATTAAGTATGCAGGTGCTTAATTAAGCAAGTAAGTATGTAAGTACGTAAGTAGATAGGTGAGGAGGTAAGTTAGTAAGTAGGTAAGTAAGTGATTAAGTAGATTAGTAAGTATTTAGTAGATAGGTAAGTAAGTAGGTAGGTAAGACAATAAGTAAGTAATTCAGTAAATAAGAAACTAGGTAACTAAATAACTATATAAGTAAGTAAAAAAAGTATGCAAGTATGTAAGTGTTTAGGTAAGTATGTACTTAGGTAAGTAAGTACTTAAATAAGTAAATACCAAAGTAGGTAAGTAAGTAAATTAAGGAAGTAGGTAGGTAGGTAAATAAGAAACTATGTAAGTAACTATATAAGTAAGAAAGTATATACTGTAAGTAAGTAAGTAGGCAAGTAAGTCAATATAGAAGTAGGTAAGTGAGTAAGTTGGTATGTAATTAGGTAAGTAAGTAGGAAAATATGCATTGAAGTAAGTATGTAAATAATTAAGTGTAAGTAGGTACGTAATTAAGTATGCTGGTGCTTAATTAAGCAAGTAAGTATGTAAGTACGTAAGTAGATAGGTGAGGAGGTAAGTTAGTAAGTAAGTGATTAAGTAGATTAGTAAGTATTTAGTAGATAGGTAAGTAAGTAGGTAGTTAAGACAATAAGTAATTAATTCAGTAAATAAGAAACGAGGTAACTAAATAACTATATAAGTAAGTAAAAAAGTATGCAAGTATGTAAGTGTTTAGGTAAGTATGTACTTAGGTAAGTAAGTACTTAAATAAGTAAATACCAAAGAAGGTAAGTAAGTAAATTAAGGAAGTAGGTAGGTAAATAAGAAACTATGTAAGTAAGTAAGGAAGTAGGTAGGTAAGTAAATAAGTAAGAAAGTAATCAAGTAAGAAACTAAGTACAAAGGTAAGTAAGTAGGTAGGTAGGTAAGATAGCAAGTAGGTAAGACTGCAAGTAAGAAACTAAGTAAGTAAGTAGATAGGTAAGTATGTGAGTAGTGAACTTAGTAAGTAGGCAGGTAAGTAGGTAGGTAAGTAAGTAAGTAGGTAGATAGGTAAGTATGTTAGTAGGTAAGTAGGTCAGTAAAACAATAAGTAAGTAATTCAGTAAATAAGAAAGTTGGTAACTAAGTAACTATATGAGTAAGTAAGTAAAAAAGTATGCAAGTATGGAAGTGTTTAGGTAAGTATGTACGTAGGTAAGTAAGTACTTAAATAAGTAAATACCAAAGTAGGTAAGTAAGTAAATTAAAGAAGTAGGTAGGTAAGTAAATAATTAAGAAAGTAAGTAAATAAGAAACTATGTAAGTAGGTAAGTAAGTAAGGAAATAGGTAGGTAAGACTGTAAGTAAGAAACTAAGTAAGTAGATATGTAAGTATGTGAGGAGGGAACTTAGTAAGTAGGCAGGTAAGTAAGTAATTAAGTACAATACATCTGGAAAGTATTCATAGCTTCATATTATTTACATGTTGGTATGTTACAGACTTATTCCAAAAAGGGGAAACATTCATTTTTGTCCTCAAAATTCTCCACACAATACCCCATAATAACATCAAAAGTGAATACTTTCCAGATGCACTGCAAAAATGTAAGTAAGTAAGTAAGTATATATTACGTAGTGGCTGTTTGAAAAAGGTAAGCAACATTCACAATGAGGGGGGGGTACAGATGTTTGGGAGTGTGTAGTGACCTTCATCAGTGAGTGATTCCATGGACTCTGTGACCTGGTTGGTCCTGTTGAGGGAGTCCGTGGACTGGGACAGATAGCGCAGGCCTTTGATGGGCATCTCGTCAAACACTGGACTGCACACACACACACACACACACACACACACACACACACACACACACACACACGTACACACTGTGGTAAGCATGGACTTACTGTATTAGTGGCAGACAGTGAGGAATGATCAAACGAACCCGGTAATGTTGCTAATGGACAGACTCTTGGACAGGTTGTTGCCGTGGAAAGGCATGAGGCCCGTGTGTCTGCGGCACGACGGCGGCATGGTCATGGAGGAGTGGTCTTCCGGGGACAGGATGGCTGACCAGGGACGCTCCCTCGTACCTCCCGCTGGAACCAAAGAACATCAGTTACCACCAGGGATCTAGAAGGAATCCCTGAAGGACTCATTTTATTACTCAGGTTTTTATTGCTTCTATCGCTTTAAATCTTTAAAAAAGATCACAAATTGTTAATCAATCTAATATGAGAAAAATAATGTTTTATAATACTTATTAAAACAAAACACAAAAAGCAACAGTGTCACTAATATCAATAGCAATAATAGTTGTTTAGTATTTTTTTAATATATTTTTTAAAATGTATTAAAAATCACAGAATGTTATTCAATTTAATGGAAAAAATATATAAAATATTTAATAATTCTTATTAAATAAAATACTAAATAATAATAAAAGCAACAGCGTAAATAATAATATCAATATAAATAATATGTTTTAAAATATATTTAAAAATTGTATTAACAAAAATGGTAGCACGTTGTTCAATCTATTGAAAAACAATATGCAATATTAAATAATACTTATTAAATAAAATACTAAATAATAACAATAATAAAAGCAACAGTAATAAAATCAATATCAATAATAGTTTAGTATTTAAAAAAAACATTTTTAAAATTGTATTTATAAAAATCACAAAATGTTATCCAACCTAATGATAGAAAATTCACAATATTTAATAAATAAAATACTAAATAATAATAATAATAATACAAGCAACAGTGTCACTAATACTATCAATATCAATAATAGTTTAATGTTTTTTTGGAATGTATTTTAAAATTGTATTAACAAAAATTACAGAACGTTATTCAGTCTATTGAAAGAACACATGCAATATTAAATCATACCTAATCAATAATAATAATAATAATAAAAGCAACAATGTCACTAATCATATCAATATCAATAATAGTTTAGTATTTAAAAAAAATAAAAAATTAAATTGTATTCATAAAAATCACAAAATGTTATTTAACCTAATGAAAGAAAATATACAATATTTAATAATACTTATTGAATTAAATAATTTAAAAAAATTACAAAGTCAACAATGTCACTAAAAAATTAATTGTATTCATAAAAATCACAAAATGTTATTTAACCTAATGAAAGAAAATATACAATATTTAATAATACCTATTGAATTAAATAATTTTAAAAAAAATTGCAAAGTCAACGTCACCAAAAAAAATCAATAATAGTTGTTCCGTGTTTTAAATCTAAAATTGATTCTTAAAACATATTTTTTTGCCAAAAAAAATGTATATATATATATATATATATATATATATGTATGTGTGGGGAAAAAAATCACAAGACTACTTCATCTCTACAGGCCTGTTTCATGAGGGGTTCCCTCAATCATCCTGATGATATATATATATCATATATATATATATTTCTAATAATCAGAGTAAATAAAATTTTTTATTTTTCAGCACCTCTAATTTGAATTGCTGTGCATCATAATTCCATTACTTCGCCAAAACTACAGTAGTTGTTTCTACGACATTCTATTGTATTGTTTTTAATGCAATATATGCTATCTAGAAGTTAGTTTTATCTCACATGGTGAAATGGCGTTTTTTTAAATATTTTTTTAGAGGAGACATAACAGAATAATGACATTTCCATTCATTTCAATGGAGAACATTGACATTTCGGGTCAGTGACAGAACAAATTCAAGTCATTATAAATGACACACCAATAAATGGACAGGTAAAAAAGGTATATATATATATATATATATCTTAGACACGGCACTTGTATTGAACCTCATTATCTCGAGCAGGTGTACCTAACGATGTGACCGCCATGCAGCAAAACCTCTATCTGAAAGGGCGAGAGCCGTGTTGGGGTTCTACAAACTCACATTTGTTCCTCATGACGACTCCGGGGAAGGAGCTGGAATCCGGCACAGTGAACTGCTGCCTGGGCAACTAGGCAGCAGAGAAGCATCAATATTACATGGAATGGAATACAACACAAACAGCGGCGGAGGAAGCCCAAAGGGGGGAGCGTTTACCTTCATCTTTACCTTGGCGCAGACAGGCAGGCCCTCCCTGCAGCCTTTGTGCACGCAGGCATTACAGTCTGACGGAGACAAGAAGAGGTGAGGGCTTTAGCAACCATGTGACTTGGTGCCGGTGGTCGGGGCCAGGAAACTCCACCGGCCCCGCTAATGACAACCAGATTGCGGGCGTGTGATGCAACGGGAGAGTAATACGGCTCGCTGGGTGGAAGAAACAAATATATTCAAGATGGCTGAGGAGCACATTTGCCGTCCCCCTTGCATGGGAACCTTCTCTCCGTCGGAGGAGATTGCCAAAATGCCATTTATTCTGGAAGTGAGGAGAGAACAAACACACTTCTGTTTCCCAGGGAGACCAAATACACTGATAAATTGTTTTTGTCACGCCAACACCGCGACTATAAAAGGAGCAGAGAAGGAAATAATGGCAGCTACATGACTGAAATATGAACGCCAGATTTTGCAGCATAATTACCCTCAATAATTCCCTCCAGTCCTGTAGGTGGCAGTAATGCTTGTTACAAAATATATGAAAAAGCAAGCAGTGGACCGGAAAACTTTAATTTCTATTTAAAAAGTCCAGGCAAAATATGTTTAAATGCATATTTTTTTAATTAACAATTTATTTGACAACTTTACAAACACGGAGAATATCAGCCATCTAACACATTTAGTAAATTTATAAAAATATTATATCATTAACTATATTTTTAGTACAATAAATAAAACAATACATTTTGTAATTAAAAATATATATGGTATAGATACAGTTGAACGACTAAGCTGGGACTAAAACTGGACAAAAGTATTGGGACACTTAGGACTACAACTTGACAGAAGTATTGGGTCACTTGGGACTACAACTTGACAAAAGTATTGGGACACTTGACTACAACTTGACATAAGTATTGGGACACTTCGGATTACCACTGGACAAAAGTATTGGGACACTTAGGACTAAAACTGGACAAAAGTATTGGGACACTTACGACGACGACAACTGGACAAAAAGTATTGGGACACTTTGCACTAAAAGTAGACTAAAGTATTGGGACACTTAGGACTACCACTGGACACAAGTATTGGGACACTTACACTGGACAAAGGTATTGGGACACTTGGGACTAAAACTTGACAAAAGTATTGGGACACTTGACTACAACTTGACATAAGTATTGGGACACTTCGGATTACCACTGGACAAAAGTATTGGGACACTTAGGACTACCACTGGACACAAGTATTGGGACACTTACACTGGACAAAAGTATTGGGACACTTAGGACTACCACTGGACACAAGTATTGGGACACTTACACTGGACAAAGGTATTGGGACACTTGGGACTAAAACTTGACAAAAGTATTGGGACACTTGACTACAACTTGACATAAGTATTGGGACACTTCGGATTACCACTGGACAAAAGTATTGGGACACTTAGGACTACCACTGGACACAAGTATTGGGACACTTACACTGGACAAAAGTATTGGGACACTTAGGACTACCACTGGACACAAGTATTGGGACACTTACACTAGACAAAAGTATTGGGACACTTAGGACTACAACTTGACAGAAGTATTGGACCACTTGGGACTAAAACTTGACAAAAGTATTGGGACACTTGACTACAACTTGACATAAGTATTGGGACACTTCGGATTACCACTGGACAAAAGTATTGGGACACTTAGGACTAAAACTGGACAAAAGTATTGGGACACTTACGACGACAACTGGACAAAAAGTATTGGGACACTTCGCACTAAAAGTAGACTAAAGTATTGGGACACTTAGGACTACCACTGGACACAAGTATTGGGACACTTACACTGGACAAAAGTATTGGGACACTTGGGACTAAAATTTGACAAAAGTATTGGGACACTTGACTACAACTTGACATAAGTATTGGGACACTTCGGATTACCACTGGACAAAAGTATTGGGACACTTAGGACTAAAACTGGACAAAAGTATTGGGACACTTACGACGACAACTGGACAAAAAGTATTGGGACACTTCGCACTAAAAGTAGACTAAAGTATTGGGACACTTAGGACTACCACTGGACACAAGTATTGGGACACTTACACTGGACAAAAGTATTGGGACACTTAGGACTACAACTTGACAGAAGTATTGGGCCACTTGGGACTAAAACTTGACAAAAGTATTGGGACACTTGACTACAACTTGACATAAGTATTGGGACACTTCGGATTACCACTGGACAAAAGTATTGGGACACTTAGGACTAAAACTGGACAAAAGTATTGGGACACTTACGACGACGACAACTGGACAAAAAGTATTGGGACACTTTGCACTAAAAGTAGACTAAAGTATTGGGACACTTAGGACTACCACTGGACACAAGTATTGGGACACTTACACTGGACAAAGGTATTGGGACACTTGGGACTAAAACTTGACAAAAGTATTGGGACACTTGACTACAACTTGACATAAGTATTGGGACACTTCGGATTACCACTGGACAAAAGTATTGGGACACTTAGGACTACCACTGGACACAAGTATTGGGACACTTACACTGGACAAAAGTATTGGGACACTTAGGACTACCACTGGACACAAGTATTGGGACACTTACACTAGACAAAAGTATTGGGACACTTAGGACTACAACTTGACAGAAGTATTGGACCACTTGGGACTAAAACTTGACAAAAGTATTGGGACACTTGACTACAACTTGACATAAGTATTGGGACACTTCGGATTACCACTGGACAAAAGTATTGGGACACTTAGGACTAAAACTGGACAAAAGTATTGGGACACTTACGACGACAACTGGACAAAAAGTATTGGGACACTTCGCACTAAAAGTAGACTAAAGTATTGGGACACTTAGGACTACCACTGGACACAAGTATTGGGACACTTACACTGGACAAAAGTATTGGGACACTTGGGACTAAAATTTGACAAAAGTATTGGGACACTTGACTACAACTTGACATAAGTATTGGGACACTTCGGATTACCACTGGACAAAAGTATTGGGACACTTAGGACTAAAACTGGACAAAAGTATTGGGACACTTACGACGACAACTGGACAAAAAGTATTGGGACACTTCGCACTAAAAGTAGACTAAAGTATTGGGACACTTAGGACTACCACTGGACACAAGTATTGGGACACTTACACTGGACAAAAGTATTGGGACACTTAGGACTACAACTTGACAGAAGTATTGGGCCACTTGGGACTAAAACTTGACAAAAGTATTGGGACACTTGACTACAACTTGACATAAGTATTGGGACACTTCGGATTACCACTGGACAAAAGTATTGGGACACTTAGGACTAAAACTGGACAAAAGTATTGGGACACTTAGGACTACAACTTGACAGAAGTATTGGGTCACTTGGGACTACAACTTGACAAAAGTATTGGGACACTTGACTACAACTTGACATAAGTATTGGGACACTTCGGATTACCACTGGACAAAAGTATTGGGACACTTAGGACTAAAACTGGACAAAAGTATTGGGACACTTACGACGACGACAACTGGACAAAAAGTATTGGGACACTTTGCACTAAAAGTAGACTAAAGTATTGGGACACTTAGGACTACCACTGGACACAAGTATTGGGACACTTACACTGGACAAAGGTATTGGGACACTTGGGACTAAAACTTGACAAAAGTATTGGGACACTTGACTACAACTTGACATAAGTATTGGGACACTTCGGATTACCACTGGACAAAAGTATTGGGACACTTAGGACTACCACTGGACACAAGTATTGGGACACTTACACTGGACAAAAGTATTGGGACACTTAGGACTACAACTTGACAGAAGTATTGGACCACTTGGGACTAAAACTTGACAAAAGTATTGGGACACTTGACTACAACTTGACATAAGTATTGGGACACTTCGGATTACCACTGGACAAAAGTATTGGGACACTTAGGACTAAAACTGGACAAAAGTATTGGGACACTTACGACGACAACTGGACAAAAAGTATTGGGACACTTCGCACTAAAAGTAGACTAAAGTATTGGGACACTTAGGACTAAAATTTGACAAAAGTATTGGGACACTTGACTACAACTTGACATAAGTATTGGGACACTTCGGATTACCACTGGACAAAAGTATTGGGACACTTAGGACTAAAACTGGACAAAAGTATTGGGACACTTACGACGACAACTGGACAAAAAGTATTGGGACACTTCGCACTAAAAGTAGACTAAAGTATTGGGACACTTAGGACTACCACTGGACACAAGTATTGGGACACTTACACTGGACAAAAGTATTGGGACACTTAGGACTACAACTTGACAGAAGTATTGGGCCACTTGGGACTAAAACTTGACAAAAGTATTGGGACACTTGACTACAACTTGACATAAGTATTGGGACACTTCGGATTACCACTGGACAAAAGTATTGGGACACTTAGGACTAAAACTGGACAAAAGTATTGGGACACTTAGGACTACAACTTGACAGAAGTATTGGGACACTTGGGACTAAAACTTGACAAAAGTATTGGGACACTTGACTACAACTTGACATAAGTATTGGGACACTTCGGATTACCGGGTACCACTGGACAAAAGTATTGGGACACTTAGGACTAAAACTGGACAAAAGTATTGGGACACTTACGACGACAACTGGACAAAAAGTATTGGGACACTTCGCACTAAAAGTAGACTAAAGTATTGGGACACTTAGGACTACCACTGGACACAAGTATTGGGACACTTACACTGGACAAAAGTATTGGGACACTTAGGACTACAACTTGACAGAAGTATTGGGACACTTGGGACTAAAACTTGACAAAAGTATTGGGACACTTGACTACAACTTGACATAAGTATTGGGACACTTCGGATTACCACTGGACAAAAGTATTGGGACACTTAGGACTAAAACTGGACAAAAGTATTGGGACACTTACGACGACAACTGGACGAAAAGTATTGGGACACTTCGCACTAAAAGTAGACTAAAGTATTGGGACACTTAGGACTACCACTGGACACAAGTATTGGGACACTTACACTGGACAAAAGTATTGGGACACTTAGGACTACAACTTGACAGAAGTATTGGGACACTTGGGACTAAAACTTGACAAAAGTATTGGGACACTTGACTACAACTCGACATAAGTATTGGGACACTTCGGATTACCACTGGACAAAAGTATTGGGACACTTAGGACTAAAACTGGACAAAAGTATTGAGACACTTACGACGACAACTGGACAAAAGTATTGGGACACTTAGGACTACAATTTGACAGAAGTATTGGGCTACTTGGGACTAAAACTTGACAAAAGTATTGGGACACTTGACTACAACTTGACATAAGTATTGGGACACTTCGGATTACCACTGGACAAAAGTATTGGGACACTTAGGACTAAAACTGGACAAAAGTATTGGGACACTTACGACGACAACTGGACAAAAAGTATTGGGACACTTCGCACTAAAAGTAGACTAAAGTATTGGGACACTTAGGACTACCACTGGACACAAGTATTGGGACACGTACACTGGACAAAAGTATTGGGACACTTAGGACTACAACTTGACAGAAGTATTGGGCCACTTGGGCCTAAAACTTGACAAAAGTATTGGGACACTTGACTACAACTTGACATAAGTATTGGGACACTTCGGATTACCACTGGACAAAAGTATTGGGACACTTAGGACTAAAACTGGACAAAAGTATTGGGACACTTACGACGACAACTGGACAAAAAGTATTGGGACACTTCGCACTAAAAGTAGACTAAAGTATTGGGACACTTAGGACTACCACTGGACACAAGTATTGGGACACTTACACTGGACAAAAGTATTGGGACACTTGGGACTAAAACTTGACAAAAGTATTGGGACACTTGACTACAACTTGACATAAGTATTGGGACACTTCGGATTACCACTGGACAAAAGTATTGGGACACTTAGGACTACAACTGGACAAAAGTATTGGGACACTTACGACGACAACTGGACAAAAGTATTGGGACACTTCGCACTAAAAGTAGACTAAAGTATTGGGACACTTGGGACTAAAACTGGACACAAGTATTGGGACACTTACACTGGACAAAAGTATTGGGACACTTGGGACTAAAACTGGACAAAAGTATTGGGACACTTAGGACTAGCACCTGCCAAATACGCGGGCCCGACCAACGCTGCTTGCAGCTTTAAGAGTATGTAAATAGGTAAGTAGGTGAATAAGTATGTAAATATGTGTGTAAGTAAGTATGTTAGTTGGTAAGTAAGTATGAAACTAGGTAAGTAGGTAGATTAGTAAGTAAATAAGGAGTAAACAAGTAGGTAAGTAAGTAAGCAGCTAAATAGGTAAGTACGTGGGTAGTTAAGTAAGTAAGTAAGTACATAGACAAGTAAGTAACTATGTCAATTTGTAAGTATGCATATAAATAAGTAAGTGGGTAGTTAAGTAAGAAAATAAGTACATAGGTAAGTAAGTAAGTATGTACATTTGTAAGTATGTATGTAAATAAGTAGGTAGTTAAGTAAGTAAATAAGTATATAGGTAAGTAAGTAAGTATGTATGTAAATAGGTAGGTAGGTTGGTCGGTAGGTAAATGAGTAAGTAAATAAGTAGGTAAGTAACTAAGCAGGTAAATAGGTAAGTAAGTGGGTAGTTAAGTAAGTAAGTAAGTAAATAGGTAAGTAAGTATGCGAGTATGTACGTAAGTAGGTCGGTTGATTAGTAGGTAGGTAAGTGAGTAAGTAAACAGGTAGGTAAGTGGGTAGGCAGTTAAGTACCTACATATGTAGGTAAGTAGTTAAGTAAGTAAGTAGATAGGTAGGTAAGTGAGTGGGTAGTTAAGTAAGTAAGTATGTAAGTTGGTAAGTATGTACAGTATACAAGTAGGTAAGTAAGTAAATTAGTAAGTATGTGAGTAGGCAAAGAGTAAATAAAAAGCTAAGTAAGTGGGTAGGCAGTTAAGTAAGTACGTTCGGTAAGAATTTAAGTAAGTATGTTGGTAAGTAGCTAAGTAAAAAGTAAGTAAGTATGTAAGTAAGTGTGTAATAAGTATGTAAGTGTGTAAGTAAGTAAGTAAGTAGGTAGGTAAGAAAGTAAGTAAATAAATAAGTAGGCAAGTAAATGAGTAAGTAAATAAATAAGAAAGTAAGTAGGTAGGTAATATAAGTAGGTATGTAAGTAAGTATGTGGGCAGGTAAGTAAGCATGTGTGTAGGTAAGTAAGTATGAGGTTAAGTATGAAGAAGGTAAGTACATTTGTAAGTGTTTAAGTATGTGACTGTGTAAAGAAGTACATTTGGAAGTTAGTAAGTGTGTAATAAGTATATAAGTGTGTAAGTATGTAAGTAATAAGTATGTAATTGTGTAAGTAAGTAAGTAAATAAATAAATAAATAAGTAGGCAAGTAAATGAGTAAGTAAATAAATAAGTAAGGAAGTAGGTAGGTAAATAAGTAGGTATGTGGGTATGTAAGTAAGTATGTGGGTATAAGTATGTAGAAGGTAAGTAAATTTGTAAGTGTTTAAGTATGTGACTGTGTAAATAAGTACATTTGGAAGTAAGTAAGTGTGTAATAAGTATATACTGTAAGTGTGTAAGTAGGTAGGTAGGTAAATGTGTAGGTGAAGTGAAGTGAATTATATTTATATAGCGCCTTTCTCTAGTGACTCAAAGCGCTTTACATTGTGAAACCAATATCTAAGTTACATTAAGTAGATAAAACAGTTACACACATGCATTTGACCCATCACTCTCACCCCCTGGGAGGTGAGGGGAGCAGTGAGCAGCAGCGGTGGCCACGCCCGGGAATAATTTTTGGTGATTTAACCCCCAATTCCAACCCTTGATGCTGAGTGTCAAGCACGGAGGTAATGGCTCCCATTTTTATAGTCTTTGGTATGACTCGGCCAGGGTTTGAACTCACAACCTACCCATCTCAGGGCGGACACTCTAACCACTAGGTAGGTAAGTATGTAAGTGAGTATGTAAATAGGTACGTAAGAGGGTAAGTAAGTAGAGGATTACGCAATGCCTCCTAATATAAGCCTTGCTGTAAAACCATCCTGGCGTCCCGCGGCCATTTTCTCCTCTTAAAGTCTTTTTACGAGTTCTTTTACAGCGTCTTGTGGAGGCCCCGCTGGTCTGCTGGTGGCAGCTCAGACAAAAGCGCGAGTGTGAGTGGATGTGCCAATGTCTTCCAGGACACATCTGCTGGAAACACCCTCACTCGTAATGAGAAGCAGCCTGAAGTCCTTCAAGAGCTGCTTTCTGCTTATTACACTTCTTTTTTTTTTTTTTTGGGTTGTTGGAGCCTTATTGCGCAACATCCTCTTTCTTGCAAGGAGCCAATGCAAAGCTGTTTGCTCGTCCCTTTAGGCAGTCTGGCCGCATAAAACAGATGATGGCGATACTTATGTGTGATGGATTCTGCAGCTGTTTATTGATGCTAAACGTGCACAATGTGCTGCAAATGACGCACACATTAGGAAAGGTCATTTCTGGCCTTACAACACAACCTTTTATTAGCGCTACCATTTATTTTGTCGTAAATTAAATTGCACTAAACTATAAAAATATATGGTACAATTGCTGTCATTATTGTATTTAATAGTAATAATAATAATAATTTCTAATAATTTAAAAAAAAAACTTATTAAGTAATAACGATTATTAACATGATACAAAAAATAATATATTATTTAATGTTATCATTACACATTTATAATTAAAATACATTAAATAAATAAATATTTCTATATAATAAGTAATATTGTTAATATGATTATACATAAAAAATAATTATACAATTACTATTATATTTACATTTGAAACCTATCCGAGCTGAATTCATTATTATACATCTATATCTACATTTAAAAAAAAAATCACTAAATAGAACATATATAATACAAATAAATAAATAAAATAAATAGATACTATTTCTATATAATATAAATAATAAGTAAGTCATAATTAGCATTATGATTAGACATAAAAAACAATAACACAATCAATTATTAAATGATAAACATTAAATAATGTTGTATACACATTTTTATATACATCAACATTTGACTTCATTAAAACATAAATAATAACAATAAAATATAAATAAAAGTAAAAATATAGTATTAGTCCAAAATAAAAAATACAATATGTAAATTATATTTAATATTATATTGTTTATGCATTGGCCACACCATTATATTATTAAATATTGAACATTAAATAATGTTACATATATACCCATTTATATATACATCAAAATTTGAATTAAAAGATAAATAATAACAATAAAAATATAAATAAAAGTAAAAATATAGTATTAGTCCAAAATAAAAAATTCAATATGTAAATTATATTTCATATTATATTGTTTATGCATTGACCACACCATTATATTAATAAATATTAAACATTAAATAATGTTACATGTATACCCATTTATATATACATCAAAATTTGAATTAAAAGATAAATAATAACAATACAAATATAAATACAAGTAAAAATATAGTATTAGTCCAAAATAAAAATACAATATGTAAATTATATTTAATATTATATTGTTTATGCATTGACCACACCATTATATTATTAAATATTAAACATTAAATAATGTTATAAATATATACACATTTATATATATATCAAAATTTGAATTAATTAAAAGATAATTAATAACAATAAAAATATAAATACAAGTGAAAATATAGTATTAGTCCAAAATAAAAAATACAATATGTAAATTATATTTCATATTATATTGTTTATGCATTGACCACACCATTCTATTATTAAATATTAAATAATGTTATATATATATACACATTTATACATACATCAAAATTTGACTTAATTAAAAGATAAATAATAACAATAAAAATATAAATAAAAGTTAAAATATAGTATTAGTCCAAAATAAAAATACAATATGTAAATTATATTTATTATTATATTGTTTATGCATTGACCACACCATTATATTAATAAATATTAAATATTAAATAATGTTATATATATATATATATATACACATTTATATATATACATCAACATTTGACT
Organism: Nerophis lumbriciformis; assembly: GCF_033978685.3. Lineage (NCBI taxonomy): Eukaryota > Metazoa > Chordata > Actinopteri > Syngnathiformes > Syngnathidae > Nerophis > Nerophis lumbriciformis. The sequence continues at coordinate 10,127,766 of NC_084553.2, forward strand.
TAATTAAAAGATAAATAATAACAATAAAAATATAAATAAAAGTTAAAATATAGTATTAGTCCAAAATAAAAATACAATATGTAAATTATATTTAATATTATATTGTTTATGCATTGACCACACCATTATATTAATAAATATTAAACATTAAATAATGTTATATATATACACATTTGTATCCATCCATCCATCCATTTTCTACCGCTTATTCCCTTTGGGGTCGCGGGGGGCGCTGGAGCCTATCTCAGCTACAATCGGGCGGAAGGCGGGGTACACCCTGGACAAGTCGCCACCTCATCGCAGGGCCAACACAGATAGACGTATATACATCAAAATTTGACTTAATTAAAAGATAAATAATAACAATTAAATCATAAATAAAAGTTAAAATATAGCATTAGTCCAAAATAAAAATACAATATGTAAATTATATTTATTATTATATTGTTTATGCATTGACCACACCATTATATTAATAAATATAAAATATTAAATAATGTTATATATATATACACATTTATATATATACATCAACATTTGACTTAATTAAAAGATAAATAATAACAATAAAAATATAAATACAAGTAAAAATATAGTATTAGTCCAAAATAAAAATACAATATGGAAATTATATTTATTATTATATTGTTTATGCATTGACCACACCATTATATTATTAAATATTAAACATTAAATAATGTTATATATATATACACATTTATATATATATATAAATTTGACTTAATTAAAAGATAAATAATAACAATAAAAATATAAATACAAGTAAAAATATAGTATTAGTCCAAAATAAAAATACAATATGTAAATTATATTTAATATTATATTGTTTATGCATTGACCACACCATTATATTATTAAATATTAAACATTAAATAATGTTATATATATATACACATTTATATATACATCAACATTTGACTTAATTAAAAGATAAATAATAACAATAAAAATATAAATAAAAGTTAAAATATAGTATTAGTCCAAAATAAAAATACAATATGTAAATTATATTTAATATTATATTGTTTATGCATTGACCACACCATTATATTAATAAATATTAAATATTAAATAATGTTATATATATATATACACATTTATATATATACATCAACATTTGACTTAATTAAAAGATAAATAATAACAATAAAAATATAAATACAAGTAAAAATATAGTATTAGTCCAAAATAAAAATACAATATGGAAATTATATTTATTATTAGATTGTTTATGCATTGACCACACCATTATATTATTAAATATTAAACATTAAATAATGTTATATATATACACATTTATATATATATACAAATTTGACTTAATTAAAAGATAAATAATAACAATAAAAATATAAACAAAAGTTAAAATATAGTATTAGTCCAAAATAAAAATACAATATGTAAATTATATTTAATATTATATTGTTTATGCATTGATCACACCATTATATTATTAAATATTAAACATTAAATAATGTTATATATATACACATCAAAATTTGACTTAATTAAAAGATAAATAATAACAATAAAAATATAAATAAAAGTTAAAAAATAGTATTAGTCCAAAATGAAAATACAATATGTAAATTATATTTATTATTATATTGTTTATGCATTGACCACACCATTATATTATTAAATATTAGACATTAAATAATGTTATATATATACACATTTATATATATACATCAAAATTTGACTTAATTAAAAGATAAATAATAACAATAAAAATATAAATAAAAGTTAAAATATAGTATTAGTCCAAAATAAAAATACAATATGTAAATTATATTTATTATTATATTGTTTATGCATTGACCACACATTATATTATTAAATATTAAACATTAAATAATGTTATATATATACACATTTATATATACATCAAAATTTGACTTAATTAAAAGATAAATAATAACAATAAAAATATAAATAAAAGTTCAAATATAGTATTAGTCCAAAATAAAAATACAATATGTAAATTATATGTATTATTATATTGTTTATGCATTGACCACACATTTAGTAAGCTTGAAAGCAAATGTTGAAAAAAAAGAAAAAAAGAAATAAATCTGCCTTTAAAACAATTATAGTTCAGGCAATGACATAAAACATGTTTAAAAAAAAAACAAACTTACATATTAGACATTACCTTTTGCACTATATTAATTTATATTATTATGTGTTGTCAACTTTGTACTTTTTTTTAATTATTGTTTTTTTTATGTCATTGCCTGAATTATAGTCATAATAATTCTCAGTTTTGATTGACCTTGTTGCTCATTAAATAAGAAATATTTGGCATGCATTACAAAATATCTAAAAACAAATACAAAAAAAAAAGTTGAACATATCTACTGGTGCTAGATAGGGTATATACAGTATAATAAATGCTTCTTAATGTATTGCCAATTTGAACTAAACATGAAATGAGATGTTTCAGAATGGCGTATTATTGACTATATAGAGTACTCATAAGGGGCGGTTTACACTTAGCTGTACCTAATGCTGTGGCCCTTGAGTGGATACAGCCCAAAAGAGCAGCGGTGGATGATTAGTCAAAAAGCAGCTTGGTGAGCAGAGCGGTACTTACATGTGCACTGGTACGTCTCCTTGCTGCCGAAGGCCTTATTGCACTGGGAGCACTGGGAGCACGGCAGCGCCTGGCCGGAGCCGCCGGTGGCGAAGTGATGGCCGTTCACCGCCTTCTTGTCCTTCTCTTTGACTTCCTTCTCTTTATCCCTTTTGTCTCGCTCCTTTTCCTGCACAGCCACAACAACAACAACAACAAAAAAGTGTTTTTGGAGTGAGAAAGCGAACGAAAAAACTACGCCGAATGGTTCAGGCTGCGATTTTCCAATAGGAATCCAGCCGAGCGGCGTTATTACTGGCCCAGCATGGGGGTCTTGCATATTAAGGGACTCATTATTTACGCTAAGAACTAATTGCCTCATTATATTAAACGTCTTTACTCTTTCATTTCGGGGACTTGGCGACGCCTCGAGGGGACTTTGGTCTGTTTGGGTGCTTTTCACACCGTAATGCAACATCACTGACCCTGTGTAGTGTCTAGAAAAACAACACGAGTGCAACATTTACAGAAAAGGAGGAAGGACTCGTGCACGTTTCCTCTTTTTGGTCTCGCAGGCTGCTTCACTACAAGGACAACATGGTGTCTCACTAAAGTGACTGCACTACACAGGAGGGTGTGCTTTAGAGTAGTCGGCGTACAGCTTGTGTATCAGTGCACACAGCGCGGCGGTGGTAGAGTGCACGAGTGCTGCCAGCACGGTGGGGTTGTGGTTCATTGTTATGAAAAATGAATTCCAACATGTACTCAGTCTCTGACATTTTGAAGCAGCGCATCATCACCCTCCCTTTGTCTTCCAGAGTGAAACGATGCATAACATCAGTCAGCATATCATGCATTGTCTCCCTAACATAACAGCATGCAGCACACTCTTGGCATTCTCTCCATGAGCTTCAAGAGGTAGTCACCTGAAATGGTTTTCACTTCACAGGTGTGCTTGAAGCTCATCGAGAGAACGCCAAGAGTGTGCAAAGCGGTAATCAGAGCAAAGGGTGGCTATTTTGAAGAAACTAGAATATAAAACATGTTTTCAGTTGTTTCACCTTTTTGTGTTAAGTACATAACTCCATATGTGTTCATTCATAGTTTTGATGCCTTCAGTGACAATCTACAATGTAAATAGTCACGAAGATAAAGAAAACACATTGAATGAGGTGTGTGCAAACTTTTGGCCTGTACTATATATATATATATATATATATATATATATATATATATATATATATATATATACATACATATACACACATATATATACACACACACACACACATATATATATATATATTATATATATATATATAAAAAAAAAAATATATATATATATATACACACATATATATACACACACACACACACACACACACACACACACACACACACACATATATATATATACACACACATATATATATATATACATATATATACATACACACATATATATATATATATATATATATATAAACACACACACATATATATATATATATATACATACACACACACACACACACACACACACACACACACACACACACACACACACACATATATATATAATTTTATTTTTTAAACACTTGTGTGGGCCTCTTTGGAACCCTGAAAATTTTAGTTGGACTTTTTTTTAAACTGTCAGAAAATAATATAAAAATCGAAATCAATGTTCTTAAGAGCTAATTGACCTTTTTGAAGGCTCCAAATACTTTGCATCAAATATTCCACTCTTTGAATTTTGTTTGTTTTGGCCATTAAAAACAGGGTTTTCTTGACAAAAATGGTGTAAAACATACATACATACATATATATATATATATATATATATATATATATATTTATGTGTATATATATATATATATATATGTATGTATGTTTTACACCATATATATATATATATATATATATATATATATATATATATATATATATATATATATATATATATATATATATGTATATGTATATATATATATATATATATATATATAAAGGGACAAGCGGTAGAAAATGGATGGATGGATAAATATAAACATATATTATATATATATATATATGTGTATATATACTATGTATATATGTATATATATATATATGTATGTATGTAAATATATGTATGTAGGTATATATATATGTATGTATGTATATAGGGTTTTCTTCGACAAAATATATATATATATATAAATATAAATATAAAGGGACAAGCGGTAGAAAATGGATATATATATATATATATATATATATATATATATATATATATATATATATATATATATATATATATATATATATATATATATATATATATATCAACTGATAGATCGTAAAGTTGATCTACAAATTAAAGCACTGAAAAATATATATATTTGACCTATTTTTTTAAAACATTTTTTGGTAAAAAAAAATCCCAAATTTGCCCGCGCATGCTTTAATTTTTCAGTTTTGTTCCTTGACCAGATAGAATAAAGGTGTTTGTACTGCACAAACATCCTGGTACGGCAGCTTTTGTCAACACTTGGCGCCGACTCACTCCTGGAAGCCCTTTTCTCACACCACAAAGAAAACTTCAGCACTTGATAGAATCCTAACATCTTGAAGAGACACACACACCTCCAGCCAGCTCGCTGCGCTACAGTCCAGTGCCAGGAATATGACGCAGCAGCTCAGAGGAGCTAATGGAGACCTTCAGTCTGGGAATCCTTTTTCCCTCTCGGGGCTGCTGCGGCGGCTGCCCGCGCACACAAAGAGCGAGGCGACGTCACCCCCGGGGCTGTTTGGTCATCACAGTTGTGATGAAGTGACACGGAGAAGAACAGAGTCGGTGTTCTCCCGGCTTTTGCGTCACAGGAACGGCGTTTTTTTTTCCCGAGCTCCGTTTAACAGGCTCGCCCCCCGGGGGCCTCTCGCTTTGAGGGGGCAGAACCGCAAAGTGCAGAGAGGACGGCGCGTGTTTTCCGCAGATGCTTTGGACTTAAAAGTCAATTGGCCTGGCTGTGGATGAGTTGGGGTAGGTGGGTTGGTGGCCTCGGTGGTAGCCGGGGGTGTGCGTTGTTGTGGTTTACGGGGTCGGTCGCTTTTTTGTTTTGGTTTCGGCGGCCGCGGGTGTTTACGCTGCGGACGGGCGGTGGTGGTGATGGTTGCTGCGGTGATACCAGCGGTTGGCATCGCTGTGTTGGGTTGGAGTGGTTGGGGGACTGTGGCTGGTGTCTGTGCGCTTGTGGGGTTGTGGGGATGGCTGGCGTTGGCTTGCCGGCTGGTTTGGGGGCTGGCAGGCGGACGGGATGCATTGGCTTCTTCCCCCGTTGGGGGGCTCCTTCCCCTGGCCGGGACTCGTATGGGCACGTTGCTGTGTGGATGGCCGGGATGCGGTGTTTGCATTGGGCGTGGGGGCTGTGCGGTTTCTCTGCGTTTGGTTGCCGGTATGGGCTCTGCAGGGTTGGGTTGGGGCGGGCGGGGGCTGGCTTTGTTTGGCGGGGGGAGGGGCTCGCGTGGCGTCACGTCAAAGTGGTCTGGTGTGGGTCACGGGCTGTGGCGGGGGGTGGCGGCCTCCTGGCCGTAGTTCCTGGTTGTCGGCCGCGTGGACTGGGGGGATGTCCGGGCCCTCTACTCCTCCTACTTATAGCGCACACAGTCACACATATATAGGACTTTGGGGATTGTCCTGCGGGGAGGCATGGCGGGGGGTTGAGGATGCCTCCAATGGGGCTCCAGTCCTCCTTTCTTGTCCCCTGCTCGTCCATCCCTCAATCTTAGCTGCATATTAGACACTTAGGATTTGGGGGGCTTGGTTTGGTTGGGACCCACCATGACCTTGATGTCCCCCAATTTTAATCGCATTATTAGTTCCCACAAGCATACATATCTCACTCACGCTACAGTACACACATCAATAGGGACTGGAGGTCGGCTGTAACGGCTGACCTCCTAATTTTAACTACACAGTAGACACTCTGGGGGCCTTGTACACATGCATGGGGGGTTTGGGGTTCGGCGCACCCCTCATTGCCTCGTCGGCCGGCGGGGACTGCGGTCTGGTGGCCTGCCAGGCTTTTATTCATTTATTATTGTTATATATATATTTTTAATTTTTAATGTATTTATTATTTTTATTTTTATTATTACTCATTTTTATTTTATTTTATTTTTTAAATTTTATTTTTTATTTTATTTTTTTATTTTTATTTTATTTCATTTTTTTTTAATCTTATTATTTATTTGTGTGTGGCGTCGCGCGTGTCTCACTTCCTGTTGGATGGGGTCCGTGCCCGTGTGGCCCGACCTTGCGCTGTGGGGTCTCTGTTGGTGACTTGGTGTGGTGGCGGCGCAGCCCCCGTGTCTGGTCTGGATGCTGTGTCCCGGTTGTTTGGGCGGTGGTGTGTTTGTGCGGGTTTGGGTTGGGGTGGGGGGCCTTTTGGTTGGGGGGGTTGTTGGTGTCTCTTGTTTGCGTGTTGGCGTTCGGGCTGACCGGCGGGCTGGCGCCGGCTGGTCTCCGTGGCCCTGGTGGCGTGTGGTTGCTGGTCGCAGTTTTTCTTTGATCGCTTTAATTTGATTGGCTGGTGCTGGCTGTCTGGGGTTATTGCGGCTGCTGTTTCTGCTGCCGTTTGTTTGTGGTGTGGGCGCCCGTGGCTGCTGGGTCTGGTGCAGGGGTGTGGCTGATGTTGTGACTGGTGGCAGCGCGCGCGCGTGATGGCTGTCGGGGCTGACGAACTGTGTATATGTATGTATATGTGTGTGTATGTATGTATGTTTATATATGTGTATGTGTACATATGTGTATGTATATGTATATATGTGTATGTGTGGGTATGTATACGTGTATGTGTGTATGTGTGTATGTATGTATGTATGTATATTTCTGGGGGTACGCTCTGGGCCTGCCTGTCAGACGGGGGTCGACGCCTCAGGCTACTGCATCCGAACTGCGTGTCTGGAGCTCCTGGGTCCCGCTGTCCATCCCTTCCGGGTGCCCGTCTTGGTTGGGGCCTGTTGGGCCTAGTCCCTGCGTCTATTGTGGTAGCTTGGTGCTGCAAGGTATTCCGAGGTGCTGCGAGTCGGCCAGTTGCTGGGGTAGTGACCTTGTTTGTCAGCATGTCTGTGATCTTCTTTTAATTCTTTTTTTTTTTAATTAATTAATTAATTTATTTATTTATTTATTTATTTTTAAAATATATTTTATTAATATTATTTTTTAATTTTTCCCCTCCCTCAGGGGGGGGGCTCGGCGGGGCGGTTGCTGGTTGTTCCATCTCCATCGTTGGGGTCCCTGCGGGTGGGGTGGGTGGTTCCCGTGGCCCTGTGCCTGGGTGGTCCTGCGGCGGCCGGTTTGGGTGGGGTGGCCGGGGGCTGGCCTCGCCGCGCTCTCCGGGGGTGGGGGGTGGGCTCGTGGGGGCCCGGTTGCCGGTGGGGCGGGGGCGGTCTTCCCGTCCGGTTGCGGGGAGTCTCTGGGTCCTTCGGGCGGGGCGTCTCGCCTTTCTGCCCGTGTGGGGTGTGGTCTCTCGCTGGCTTGGGGTCTGGCTGTCCCCTGCTTTTCTCGTGCCCTGTCCTCCGCCGGGTGCGTCTGTCTGCGGCCTGCTGCTGGCCCTTGTGGGCGGTACGGTGGGTCGGGCTCTGGGGTTCCTGTCGCTGGCCGGCTTGGCTGCGTGGGGGCGGTGGTCCCTGGTTCCCTGGGCACCACGCCTCCTGTTTGTGGGTTGGGCTCTCGGGGGTGATGGGGCCGTGCTCTGGCTCCCACGCACTCTGGGAGTCGAATGTATTGTACATGCAAATTCACGTATGCTCACATACGTACATAGGTACCTACGCTCCCACATACATACACAAATACAGTACATATTTACCTACCTAATGTTCGTACATCCACACGCACATTCAATATACAAACATACACATACACATACTGTACATATACATTCACTGTACAAACACATATACACATTCTGTACATATACATTCATTGTACAAACACATATACACATTCTGTACATATACAAGTACATATGCATACTTACACTCATGCACATAATCACGTTTCATCAAACATATATTAACGTTGTTGCCCTAGGGTAAACTGGGTGTAACACATGGCACACTGACAAAGCTTAACCTATTGTGACTATAACAATCTACAAGGTTAATGTAGGTTGCTTCTCTTTCTCCCCCTCCATTTTTCTGCATTCTTTCGTATCTCAAGTTATCATTACGTATATGTATTGTTGCATTTAAACAACTGTATTGTTGATAATAAAGGTAAATTATTGGTATTGTTCATTATCAATAGCGCTATTTCTATTGGTATTTGTATTGATCCATTTGTAGTGTAATAATGCTCATTGTCATTTCTGTATTATTTTTTATTTTTCGCTAACTGCTTATTTGCTATTACTTTTACCATCATATTTGTACATGTCATATTTGCTGATGTTGCTCTATTGTTGTTGTTGTTGTTGTTTGCTGTTGTTGTTTTTGTCTCTCTGTCTAATCCCCCTCTTGTCCCCACAATTTCCCCCTCTGTCTTCTTTTTTTTTCTCTTTCTATCCCCTCCTGCTCCGGCCCGGCTGCACTAAATGATAATATAAATACATTTAATAAAGTCAAATACAAATAAGGCAACAAGAGAAGTATCCTACACTTCTCTTTTGTAAAGTAAATCTGAACAGCCGACATGGGCATCTACATCAACTATATGATTTGCCTGAGAAGCTGGACAGGACATAAAAAAAAAAAAAAAAAAAAAAAAAAAAAAGTCAACATTCCGACGCCCGCAAGTCACTAGAATTTAAAAACTAACACATTTTGTCAGGATCCAAAGTGGCACAAAAAGTCTTTTCTTAGCTATGTTTGCTGACACCACCACAAAAATCTACCGGTATTACCACTTGATGCGCAGCGGCAGACTTTTTGTGTCAGTTTGCACCACTGGCGGACCCCTCTGCGCCATGCCGATGCCGTACCGCTAGGGATGGGTACCGTTCACATTTGAAACGATACGGTACCAATTTGAGGTACTTTTGTGTGTGTTAATAAATATTGATTGTTATTAACAATAAAAAATGTTTTACTGCACCATTTAAAAAATGAGTGAAAAACAATGTGGCGGGCCAAATCTGGCCCCCAGGCCTTGAGTTTGGAAATGCCCCCCTCTACCTCAAAGAACTGATCACACCCAAATCCTCCACACGACACCTCCGCTCCGGACAGGCTAACCTCCAACCTCTGAGGACAAAGCTACGAACAATGGGAGACCGGGCTTTCAGCTCCGCCGCTCCCAGTCTGTGGAATGCTCTCCCTGACCCCCTGAGGGCACCACAGACTGTGGATGCTTTTTAAAAAAGGCTTAAAAACCCTTCTTTTTAAAAAAGCATTTTTTTTTAGATTTGTGCGTGCTAATTCTGGCTATTAGGCTGTTCTAGTTTTTATTTGTATTTATTTTATTATCTTTTTATTTTTTATATACACTGTAGCACTTTGAGGTTGTTTGCTCAATGTAAAGTGCTTTTTACAAATAAAATCTATTATTATTATTATTATTATGCATTATGCCTTAAACATTTTCTACTGTGCTTTATCGCAACAACTTTTTTAACAATGAAAAAAATGTCAACAAGCCCTTAAGGAAGCGAGAGTATTGATATGACAATCAAGTTTCCACAGGTTGTGAGCTCAGAAAGTAAATACATAAACACCACCTGACCACCTAGAATCCTAGAACCCGTTGGTGGACACCGGCGGTGAGGGATGCCGTCAAGCTGAAGAAGGAGTCCTATCGGGTTCTTTTGGCTCATGGGACTCCTGAGGCAGCGGACAGGTACCGACAGGCCAAGCGGTGTGCGGCTTCAGCGGTTGCGGAGGCAAAAACTCGGACATGGGAGGAGTTCGGGGAAGCCATGGAAAACGACTTCCGGACGGCTTCGAAGCGATTCTGGACCACCATCCGCCGCCTCAGGAAGGGGAAGCAGTGCACTACCAACACCGTGTATGGTGCGGATGGTGTTCTGCTGACCTCGACTGCGGAAGTGGTGGATCGGTGGAGGGAATACTTCGAAGACCTCCTCAATCCCACCTACACGTCTTCCTATGAGGAAGCAGTGCCTGGGGAATCTGTGGTGGGCTCTCCTATTTCTGGGGCTGAGGTTGCTGAGGTAGTTAAAAAGCTCCTCGGTGGCAAGGCCCCGGGGGTGGATGAGATCCGCCCGGAGTTCCTTAAGGCTCTGGATGCTGTAGGGCTGTCTTGGTTGACAAGACTCTGCAGCATCGCGTGGACATCGGGGGCAGTACCTCTGGATTGGTGGTTCCTCTCTTTAAAAAGTGGAACCGGAGGGTGTGTTCTAACTATCGTGGGATCACACTCCTCAGCCTTCCCGGTAAGGTCTATTCAGGTGTACTGGAGAGGAGGCTACGCCGGATAGTTGAACCTCGGATTCAGGAGAAACAGTGTGGTTTTCGTCCTGGTCGTGGAACTGTGGACCAGCTCTATACTCTCGGCAGGGTCCTTGAGGGTGCATGGGAGTTTGCCCAACCAGTCTACATGTGCTTTGTGGACTTGGAGAAGGCATTCGACCGTGTCCCTCGGGAAGTCCTGTGGGGAGTGCTCAGAGAGTATGGGGTTTCGGACTGTCTGATTGTGGCGGTCCGCTCCCTGTATGATCAGTGTCAGAGCTTGGTTCGCATTGCCGGCAGTAAGTCGGACGCGTTTCCGGTGAGGGTTGGACTCCGCCAAGGCTGTCCTTTGTCACCGATTCTGTTCATAACTTTTATGGACAGAATTTCTAGGCGCAGTCAAGGCGTTGAGGGGATCCGGTTTGGTGGCTGCAGGATTAGGTCTCTGCTTTTTGCAGATGATTTGGTCCTGATGGCTTCATCTGGCCAGGATCTTCAGCTCCCACTGGATCGGTTCGCAGCTGAGTGTGAAGCGACTGGGATGAGAATCAGCACCTCCAAGTCCGAGTCCATGGTTCTCGCCCGGAAAAGGGTGGAGTGCCATCTCCGGGTTGGGGAGGAGATCTTGCCCCAAGTGGAGGAGTTCAAGTACCTCGGAGTCTTGTTCACGAGTGAGGGAAGAGTGGATCGTGAGATCGACAGGCGGATCGGTGCGGCGTCTTCAGTAATGCGGACGCTGTATCGATCCGTTGTGGTGAAGAAGGAGCTGAGCCGGAAGGCAAAGCTCTCAATTTACCGGTCGATCTACGTTCCCATCCTCACCTATGGTCATGAGCTTTGGGTTATGACCGAAAGGACAAGATCACGGGTACAAGCGGCCGAAATGAGTTTCCTCCGCCGGGTGGCGGGGCTCTCCCTTAGAGATAGGGTGAGAAGCTCTGTCATCCGGGGGGAGCTCAAAGTAAAGCCGCTGCTCCTCTACATCGAGAGGAGCCAGATGAGGTGGTTCGGGCATCTGGTCAGGATGCCACCCGAGCGCCTCCCTAAGGAGGTGTTTAGGGCATGTCCGACCGGTAGGAGGCCACGAGGAAGACCCAGGACACGTTGGGAAGACTATGTCTCCCGGCTGGCCTGGGAACGCCTCGGGATCCCCCGGGAGGAGCTGGACGAAGTGGCTGGGGAGAGGGAAGTCTGGGCTTCCCTGCTTAGGCTGCTGCCCCCGCGACCCGACCTCGGATAAGCGGAAGAAGATGGATGGATGGATGGATGGACCACCTGACCACCTGAGGGCACCACAGACTGTGAATGCTTTTAAAAAAGGCTTAAAAACCCTTATTTTTTAAAAAAAAGCCTTTTTTTTAGATTTATTTGTGCTAGTTCTGGCTATTAGGCTGTTCCGGTTTTTATTTTTATTTATTTTATTATCTTTTTATTTATTTTTATACACTGTATCACTTTGAGGTTGTTTGCTCAATGTAAAGTGCTTTTTACAAATAAAATCTATTATTATGCATTATGCCTTAAACATTTTCTACTGTGCTTTGTCGCAACAACTTTTTTAAAAATGGAATAACGTCAACAAGCCTTTAAGGAAGCGAGAGTATTGATATGACAATCAAGTTTCCACAGGTTGTGAGCTCAGAAAGTAAATACATAAACACCACCTGACCACCTGAGGGCACCACAGACTGTGAATGCTTTTAAAAAAGGCTTAAAAACCCTTCTTTTTTTTCCCTTTTTTTAAAAAGCCTTTTTTTTAGATTTAAGCGTGCTAGGTCTGGCATTAGGCTGTTCTGGTTTTTTTTTTTTTTTAAATTGTATTATTATTTTTTGATACACTGTAGCACGTTGAGGTTGTTTGCTCAATGTAAAGTGCTTTTTACAAATAAAATCTATTATCATTATTATTATGCATTATGCCTTCAACACCCCTCCCCCCAACTGCACTTCCTTAACTGTCTCCGCCACGGGTCATCAAAAGGTAAGTAGTTTTAGTTGTATTTTCTGTAGCAGTTTTAACTTTTTGTATAGTTAAATAAGAATGATATGACTAAATAAATGACTTGTATTGGTAATAAGTGTTTTAAATGGCTCCGGCTTGACCCCGGAACCAAAACATTCCATTTCCAATATTTTTTTATAAGGAAAGTTGTTTTTAAAAATGAACAAATGAAAAGTTGACAGCAGACTTTGTCGCAACAACTTTTTTAACAATAAAAAAAAAACGTCAACAAGCCTTTAAGGAAGCGAGAGTATTGAGATGACAAATAATAAATATAAAAATAAATCCTGTCAACCTGCTATTGCAACAGTCCACTAAACGAAGCGTCGCCATGGCGAGGCCTACCTGCAGCCAACCTTTCCACCTCCGCGAGAAGCCAGAGCTGCGCGTCGGCCTCCTGCATGACATCACTGAGCGGCTGGTAGCAGCACTGAGGCGCCGCGGGGCGAGCGACAGAAGAGGAAGCGACCGTCCGGCCGACACTTCTGCAATGAGCATTCGGTTCGACGCCGCCTTTATGAGCCACGGCTGAGTGGGAATCACTGATTCGCCGCGTTTATCAATGAAAACCCGAACATAGTGGCGAGCCAACGTCTGGAAGTGATGGTTTGAGGCCTGGTGAAAGTCGCCTGTCTCTTTAAAAACAAAGCGATTTAAGTAAGATCAGCGAGGGGTTTAAAGAAAAGAAAAAAAAAATGACATTATCTTCCTCTTTTACTTCCTCTGTGCCTTCTTGCTTGTGCTTGCATGCACATAAATATACATTTGGCGTCGGATGACGGCAAGAGAGATTTACACATCCATCCTGTTATCGCAGGGATTTAGTAGACTTTCACAGTAAAATAATCAACATGAGAAGACTATGCTTGCACTAACTTTACACTAAATAATCAACATGAGAAGACTCTGCATACTTGCACTAACTGGACACTAAAAAAATCAACATGAGAAGACTGTTTGCACTAACTTGACACTAAAAAATCAACATGAGAAGACTATGCTTGCACTAACTTGACACTAAAAAATCAACATGAGAAGACTATGCTTGCACTAACTTTACACTAAAAAAATCAACATGAGAAGACTATGCTTGCACTAACTTTACACTAAAATATCAACATGAGAAGACTATGCTTGCACTAACTTTACACTAAAAAAATCAACATGCTTGCACTAACTTTACACTAAAAAAATCAACATGAGAAGACAGTTTGCACTAACTTTACACTAAAAAATCAACATGAGAAGACTATGCTTGCACTAACTTGACACTAAAAAATCAACATGAGAAGACTATGCTTGCACTAACTTGACACTAAAAAATCAACATGAGAAGACTATGCTTGCACTAACTTTACACTAAAAAAATCAACATGCTTGCACTAACTTTACACTAAAATATCAACATGAGAAGACTATGCTTGCACTAACTTTACACTAAAAAAATCAACATGCTTGCACTAACTTTACACTAAAAAAATCAACATGCTTGCACTAACTTTACACTAAAAAAATCAACATGAGAAGACTGCTTGCACTAACTGCACTAAAAAATCAACATGAGAAGACTATGCTTGCACTAACTTTAAACTAAAAAAATCAACATGCTTGCACTAACTTTACACTAAAAAATCAACATGAAAAGACTATGCTTGACTAACTTTACACTAAAAAGTCAACATGAGAAGACTATGCTTGCACTAACTTTACGCTAAAAAAATCAACATGCTTGCACTAACTTTACACTAAAAAATCAACATGAGAAGACTATGCTTGCACTAACTTTACGCTAAAAAAATCAACATGCTTGCACTAACTTGACACTAAAAAATCAACATGAGAAGACTATGCTTGCACTAACTTTACACTAAAAAAAAAAATCAACATGCTTGCACTAACTTTACACTAAAAAAAACAACATGAGAAGACTATGCTTGCACTAACTTTACACTAAAAAATCAACATGAGAAGACTATGCTTGCACTAACTTTATACTAAACTAAAAAGTCAACATGAGAAGACTATGCTTGACTAACTTTACACTAAAAAGTCAACATGAGAAGACTATGCTTGCACTAACTTTACGCTAAAAAAATCAACATGCTTGCACTAACTTTACACTAAAAAAATCAACTTGAGAAGACTATGCTTGCACTAACTTGACACTAAAAAAATCAACATGAGAAGACTATGCTTGCATTAACTTGACACTAAAAAAATCAACATGAGAAGACTATGCTTGCACTAAATTTACACTAAAAAAGTCAACATGAGAAGACTGCTTGCACTAACTTTACACTAAAAAAATCAACATGAGAAGACTATGCTTGCACTAACTTTACACTAAAAAATCAACATGAGAAGACTGTTTGCACTAACTTGACACTAAAAAAATCAACATGAGAAGACTATGCTTGCACTAACTTTACACTAAAAAATCAACATGAGAAGACTATGCTTGCACTAACTTTACACTAAAAAAGTCAACATGAGAAGACTATGCTTGCACTAACTTTACACTAAAAAATCAACATGAGAAGACTATGCTTGCACTAACTTTACACTAAAAAATCAACATGAGAAGACTATGCTTGCACTAACTTTACACTAAAAAATCAACATGAGAAGACTGTTTGCACTAACTTTACACTAAAAAAGTCAACATGAGAAGACTATGCTTGCACTAACTTTACACTAAAAAAGTCAACATGAGAAGACTATGCTTGCACTAACTTTACACTAAAAAGTCAACATGAGAAGACTATGCTTGCACTAACTTTACACTAAAAAAAAAATCAAACATGATTGCACTAACTTTACACTAAAAAAATCAACATGAGAAGACTATGCTTGCACTAACTTTACACTAAAAAAATCAACATGAGAAGACTATGCTTGCACTAACTTTACACTAAAAAATCAACATGCTTGCACTAACTTTACACTAAAAAAGTCAACATGAGAAGACTATACTTGCACTAACTTTACACTAAAAAAGTCAACATGAGAAGACTATGCTTGCACTAACTTTACACTAAAAAAATCAACATGCTTGCACTAACTTGACACTAAAAAAATCAACATGAGAAGACTATGCTTGCACTAACTTTAAACTAAAAAAATCAACATGCTTGCACTAACTTTACACTAAAAAAAATGTCAACATGAGAAGACTATGCTTGCACTAACTTTACACTAAAAAAATCAACATGAGAAGACTATGTTTGCACTAACTTTACACTAAAAATCAACATGAGAAGACTATGCTTGCCCTAACTTGACACTAAAAAGTCAACATGCTTGCACTAACTTTACACTAAAAAAATCAACATGAGAAGACTATGCTTGCACTAACTTGACACTAAAAAAATCAACATGAGAAGACTATGCTTGCACTAACTTTACACTAAAATAATCAACATGCTTGCACTAACTTTACACTAAAAAAATCAACATGAGAAGACTATGCTTGCACTAACTTTACACTAAAAAAATCAACATGCTTGCACTAACTTTACACTAAAAAAGTCAACATGAGAAGACTATACTTGCACTAACTTTACACTAAAAAAATCAACATGCTTGCACTAACTTTACACTAAAAAAGTCAACATGAGAAGACTATGCTTGCACTAACTTTACACTAAAAAAATCAACATGCTTGCACTAACTTGACACTAAAAAAATCAACATGAGAAGACTATGCTTGCACTAACTTTAAACTAAAAAAAAATCAACATGCTTGCACTAACTTTACACTAAAAAAAGTCAACATGAGAAGACTATGCTTGCACTAACTTTACACTAAAAAAATCAACATGAGAAGACTATGTTTGCACTAACTTTACACTAAAAATCAACATGAGAAGACTATGCTTGCACTAACTTGACACTAAAAAAATCAACATGCTTGCACTAACTTTACACTAAAAAAGTCAACATGAGAAGACTATGCTTGCACTAACTTTACACTAAAAAAATCAACATGCTTGCACTAACTTGACACTAAAAAAATCAACATGAGAAGACTATGCTTGCACTAACTTTAAACTAAAAAAAAATCAACATGCTTGCACTAACTTTACACTAAAAAAAGTCAACATGAGAAGACTATGCTTGCACTAACTTTACACTAAAAAAATCAACATGAGAAGACTATGTTTGCACTAACTTTACACTAAAAGTCAACATGAGAAGACTATTCTTGCACTAACTTTACACTAAAAAAATCAACATGAGAAGACTATGCTTGCACTAACTTTACACTAAAAAAAATCAACATGCTTGCACTAACTTGACACTAAAAAAATCAACAGGAGAAGACTATGCTTGCACTAACTTTACACTAAAAAGTCAACATGAGAAGACTATGCTTGCACTAACTTTATACTAAACTAAAAAGTCAACATGAGAAGACTATGCTTGACTAACTTTACACTAAAAAGTCAACATGAGAAGACTATGCTTGCACTAACTTGACACTAAAAAGTCAACATGAGAAGACTATGCTTGCACTAACTTGACACTAAAAAGTCAACATGAGAAGACTATGCTTGCACTAACTTTACACTAAAAAGTCAACATGAGAAGACTATGCTTGCACTAACTTTACACTAAAAAGTCAACATGAGAAGACTATGCTTGCACTAACATTATACTAAACTAAAAAGTCAACATGAGAAGACTATGCTTGACTAACTTTACACTAAAAAGTCAACATGAGAAGACTATGCTTGCACTAACTTGACACTAAAAAGTCAACATGAGAAGACTATGCTTGCACTAACTTTGCACTAAAAAGTCAACATGAGAAGACTATGCTTGCACTAACTTGACACTAAAAAGTCAACATGAGAAGACTATGCTTGCACTAACTTTGCACACTTAAAAATAGAGCGAGTTGTGCCAAGCAAGCATGGGTTTCACATCCTGTGCTGAAAGACGAGCGGCAGAGATACGCCCACCACCACCACCACCACCACCATGTATGTGCACATGCACACCAGTACATGTGCAACATTTTAACATCATAAATGCTCCCTTTTGACCTGCATAAGATAAATGACTAACAGTTTATCGCATACTGTTGTAGTTTTTAAAGGTTTTCTAACTGTGGCCCCCAGAGCCAGCATTTAAAAGGGCTGGCGAGACGGTGCTTACTTTCGAAAGTGATACAAGCATTACGTCACACACTAACATATGTTTGTTGTCACTTTATCTACTAACGATAGCGATCATTTAATGTTTAGCTCATTGGAACAGCATGACTGTAAATACCACAAATTACTAATATTTTCCAACACTTTGAACCCTGTGGCTTATAAAAAAATGTTGATAGTAGGCTAATATAGCTAATATAGACACTTACATCATGTGTTGCCTTCATTATAACACTTATACAAGACTTTTAAAGTAATTTTGATAGTAGGCTAATATAGCTTATATAGACACTTACATCATGTGTTGCCATCATTATAACACTTATATAATACTTTTAAAGTCATTTTGATTGTAGGCTAATATAGCTAATATAGACACTTACATCATGTGTTGCCATCATTATAACACTTATATAATACTTTTAAAGTCATTTTGATAGTAGGCTAATATAGACACTTACGTCATGTGTTGCCTTCATTATAACACTTATATACGACTTTTAAAGTCATTTTGATAGTAGGCTAATATAGCTAATACAGACACATCATGTGTTGTCTTCATTATAACACTTATATACTGCTTTTAAAGTAATTTTAATAGTAGGCTAAAATAGCTAATATAGACACTTACATCATGTGTTGCCTTCATTATAACACTTATATAATACTTTTAAAGTCATTTTGATAGTAGGCTAATATAGACACTTACGTCATGTGTTGCCTTCATTATAACACTTATATACGACTTTTAAAGTCATTTTGATAGTAGGCTAATATAGCTAATACAGACACATCATGTGTTGTCTTCATTATAACACTTATATACTGCTTTTAAAGTAATTTTAATAGTAGGCTAAAATAGCTAATATAGACACTTACATCATGTGTTGTCTTCATTATAACACTTATATATGGCTTTCAAAGTTATGCTGATAGTAGGCTAATATAGACACTTACATCATGTGTTGCCTTCATTATAACACTTATATACGGCTTTAAAAGTAATTTTGATAGTAGGCTAATATAGACACTTTCGTCATGTGTTGCCTTCATTATAACACTTATATAAGACTTTTAAAGTCATTTTGATAGTAGGCTAATATAGACACTTTTGTCATGTGTTGCCTTCATTATAACACTTATATAAGACTTTTAAAGTCATTTTGATAGTAGGCTAATATAGACACTTTTGTCATGTGTTGCCTTCATTATAACACCTATATAAGACTTTTAAAGTAATTTTGATAGTAGGCTAATATAGACACTTACGTCATGTGTTGCCTTCATTATAACACTTACATACGCCTTTAAAAGTAATTTTGATAGTAGGCTAATATAGACACTTACATCATGTGTTGCCTTCATTATAACACTTATATACGGTTTTTAAAGTCATTTTGATAGTAGGCTAATATAGCTAATATAGACACTTACATCATGTGTTGCCTTCATTATAACACTTATATGAGACTTTTAAAGTCATTTTGATAATAGGCTAGTATAGCTAATATAGACACTTACGTCATGTGTTGTCTTCATTATAACACTTATGTACTGCTTTTAAAGTAATTTTGATAGTAGGCTAATATAGCTAATATAGACACTTACATCACGTGTTGCCTTCATTATAACACTTATATAAGACTTTTAAAGTAATTTTGATAGTAGGCTAATATAGACACTTACGCCATGTGTTGCCTTCATTATAACACTTATATAAGACTTTTAAAGTCATTTTGATAGTAGGCTAATATAGACACTTTTGTCATTTGTTGCCTTCATTATAACACTTATATACGGCTTTAAAAGTAATTTTGATAGTAGGCTAATATCGACACTTACGTCATGTGTTGCCTTCATTATAACACTTATATAAGACTTTTAAAGTAATTTTGATAGTAGGCTAATATCGACACTTACGTCATGTGTTGCCTTCATTATAACACTTATGTACTGCTTTTAAAGTAATTTTGATAGTAGGCTAATATAGACACTTACATCATGTGTTGCCTTCATTATAACACTTATATACAGCTTTTAAAGTTATTTTGATAGTAGGCTAATATAGCTAATTTAGACACTTACATCATGTGTTGACTTCAGAAATATAACACTTATATAAGACTTTTAAAGTAATTTTGATAGTAGGCTAATATCGACACTTACGTCATGTGTTGCTTTCATTATAACACTTATATAAGACTTTTAAAGTAATTTTGATAGTAGGCTAATATAGACACTTTTGTCATGTGTTTCCTTCATTATAACACTTATATAAGACTTTTAAAGTCATTTTAATAGTAGGCTAATATAGACACTTTTGTCATGTGTTGCCTTCATTATAACACTTATATAAGACTTTTAAAGTAATTTTGATAGTAGGCTAATATCGACACTTACGTCATGTGTTGCCTTCATTATAACACTTATATAAGACTTTTAAAGTAATTTTGATAGTAGGCTAAAATAGACACTTTTGTCATGTGTTTCCTTCATTATAACACTTATATAAGACTTTTAAAGTAATTTTAATAGTAGGCTAATATAGACACTTTTGTCATGTGTTGCCTTCATTATAACACTTATATAAGACTTTTAAAGTAATTTTGATAGTAGGCTAATATCGACACTTACGTCATGTGTTGCCTTCATTATAACACTTATATAAGACTTTTAAAGTAATTTTGAAAGTAGGCTAATATAGACACTTTCGTCATGTGTTGCCTTCATTGTAACACTTATATAAGACTTTTAAAGTAATTTTGATAGTAGGCTAATATAGACACTTACGTCATGTGTTGCCTTCATTATAACACTTATATACGGCTTTAAAAGTAATTTTGATAGTAGGCTAATATAGACACTTTTGTCATGTGTTGCCTTCATTATAACACTTATATACGGCTTTAAAAGTAATTTCGATAGTAGGCTAATATAGACACTTTTGTCATGTGTTGCCTTCATTATAACACTTATATACGGCTTTAAAAGTAATTTTGATAGTAGGCTAATATAGACACTTACGTCATGTGTTGCCTTCATTATAACACTTATATAAGACTTTTAAAGTCATTTTGATAGTAGGCTAATATCGACACTTTTGTAATGTGTTGCCTTCATTATAACACTTATATACGGCTTTAAAAGTAATTTTGATAGTAGGCTAATATAGACACTTTTGTCATGTGTTGCCTTCATTATAACACTTATACAAGACTTTTAAAGTAATTTTGATAGTAGGCTAATATAGACACTTACGCCATGTGTTGCCTTCATTATAACACTTATATAAGACTTGTAAAGTCATTTTGATAGTAGGCTAATATAGACACTTTTGTCATGCGTTGCCTTCATTATAACACGTATATAAGACTTTTAAAGTAATTTTGATAGTAGGCTAATATAGACACTTACATCATGTGTTGCTTTCATTATAACACTTATATAAGACTTTTAAAGTCATTTTGATAGTAGGCTAATATAGCTCATATAGGCACTTACATCATGTGTTGTCTTCATTATAAAACTTATATACGGCTTTTAAAGTCATTTTGATAGTAGGCCAATACAGCTAATATGGACACTTACATCATGTGTTGTCTTCATTATAACACTTATATACGGCTTTTAAAGTTATTTTGATAGTAGGCTAATATAGCTAATATAGACACTTACATCACGTGTTGCCTTCATTATAACACTTATATGAGACTTTTAAAGTCATTTTGATAATAGGCTAATATAGCTAATATAGACACTTACGTCATGTGTTGTCTTCATTATAACACTTATGTACTGCTTTTAAAGTAATTTTGATAGTAGGCTAATATAGCTAATATAGACACTTACATCACGTGTTGCCTTCATTATAACACTTATATAAGACTATTAAAGTAATTTTGATAGTAGGCTAATATAGACACTTACGTCATGTGTTGCCTTCATTATAACACTTATATAAGACTTTTAAAGTAATTTTGATAGTAGGCTAATATAGACACTTACGTCATGTGTTGCCTTCATTATAACACTTATATAAGACTTTTAAAGTAATTTTGATAGTAGGCTAATATAGCTAATATAGACACTTACATCACGTGTTGCCTTCATTATAACACGTATATAAGACTTTTAAAGTAATTTTGATAGTAGGCTAATATAGACACTTACGTCATGTGTTGCTTTCATTATAACACTTATATAAGACTTTTAAAGTCATTTTGATAGTAGGCTAATATAGCTCATATAGGCACTTACATCATGTGTTGTCTTCATTATAACACTTATATACGGCTTTTAAAGTCATTTTGATAGTAGGCCAATACAGCTAATATGGACACTTACATCATGTGTTGTCTTCATCATAACACTTATATACGGCTTTTAAAGTTATTTTGATAGTAGGCTAATATAGCTAATATAGACACTTACGTCATGTGTTGCCTTCATTATAACACTTATGTACTGCTTTTAAAGTAATTTTGATAGTAGGCTAATATAGCTAATATAGACACATCACGTGTTGCCTTCATTATAACACTTATATAAGACTTTTAAAGTCATTTTGATAATAGGCTAATATAGCTAATATAGACACTTACGTCATGTGTTGTCTTCATTATAACACTTATGTACTGCTTTTAAAGTAATTTTGATAGTAGGCTAATATAGCTAATATAGACACTTACATCACGTGTCGCCTTCATTATAACACTTATATAAGACTTTTAAAGTAATTTTGATAGTAGGCTAATATAGACACTTACGCCATGTGTTGCCTTCATTATAACACTTATATAAGACTTTTAAAGTCATTTTGATAGTAGGCTAATATAGACACTTACGTCATGTGTTGCCTTCATTATAACACTTATATAAGACTTTTAAAGTAATTTTGATAGTAGGCTAATATAGCTAATATAGACACTTACATCACGTGTTGCCTTCATTATAACACGTATATAAGACTTTTAAAGTAATTTTGATAGTAGGCTAATATAGACACTTACGTCATGTGTTGCTTTCATTATAACACTTATATAAGACTTTTAAAGTCATTTTGATAGTAGGCTAATATAGCTCATATAGGCACTTACATCATGTGTTGTCTTCATTATAACACTTATATACGGCTTTTAAAGTCATTTTGATAGTAGGCCAATACAGCTAATATGGACACTTACATCATGTGTTGTCTTCATCATAACACTTATATACGGCTTTTAAAGTTATTTTGATAGTAGGCTAATATAGCTAATATAGACACTTACGTCATGTGTTGCCTTCATTATAACACTTATGTACTGCTTTTAAAGTAATTTTGATAGTAGGCTAATATAGCTAATATAGACACATCACGTGTTGCCTTCATTATAACACTTATATAAGACTTTTAAAGTCATTTTGATAATAGGCTAATATAGCTAATATAGACACGTCATGTGTTGTCTTCATTATAACACTTATGTACTGCTTTTAAAGTAATTTTGATAGTAGGCTAATATAGCTAATATAGACACTTACATCACGTGTCGCCTTCATTATAACACTTATATAAGACTTTTAAAGTAATTTTGATAGTAGGCTAATATAGACACTTACGCCATGTGTTGCCTTCATTATAACACTTATATAAGACTTTTAAAGTCATTTTGATCGTAGGCTAATATAGACACTTTTGTCATGTGTTGCCTTCATTATAACACTTATATACGGCTTTAAAAGTAATTTTGATAGTAGGCTAATATAGACACTTACATCATGTGTTGCCTTCATTATAACACTTATATACGGCTTTAAAAGTAATTTTGATAGTAGGCTAATATAGACACTTACATCATGTGTTGCCTTCATTATCACACTTATACAAGGCTCCAGACAAATTAGTTTTTTGTATTTTTGGTCCAATATGGCTCTTTCCACGTCTTGGGTTGCCGACCCCTGGTACAGAACAAGTGAGTCCCTCACCCTGGTCTTCTTGTACATCTTGTTCTTGAGGTAGCTGAAGGTGCGGCTAACTTTGGTGGCGCCCTTCCCCTCGGCGTCGCTCCGCAGAGGGCCGGGCTCCTCCTCTGATATGCTGTGTCACAATAAAAGGTAAAAAACCGGTGACCTGGGGCTCCTTTGGGACGCATGCCGGCTCACATTGCACTCACCTGTATGCTAATGAGCCGGAAGGGCTGGAGAACGACCTCATGCCTGCACACAAACACAAACAAGTTGTCAGGGTTTTTAGGGACAAACAATTCCGTCACAATGGAATGAAACTAAAGTGGACCTAAGGGGGTCTAGGTGGCCTAATGCACTATTTGCTCTATTTAGTATCCAAAAGGAAAGTGCTCTGTCCCTAAATGACTCAAGCATTTAAGCAGAAATCCTTCTTGCGCTCAAACGCTTTGGACTCCTGGCTCCTCAAAGAAAGGCCAGGAAATGAAATAATTCCAATGGCCTCCGGTCCCCGAGTGGCTAATGCGTGCGAGCAAAGTGTTTAACCCGAAGAAAAGTCTCAGAATTGACTCTGGCGCCGATCGGACCGGCCGGGAGCCAGTTTGGAAGGCGGGAACAAGCTGCTCTGTGCCAATAGTGGCAGATAAATATAAGTGCATCCACTTCATCTAAAAGCAGTGACAATCTATGTCAAATAGCATAAACTGACTCAACTTTTACTAAGGTCATTTAAAAAAATATACAAACCCCGTTTCCATATGAGTTGGGAAATTGTGTTAGATGTAAATATAAACGGAATACAATGATTTGCAAATCATTTTCAACCCATATTCAGTTGAATATGCTACAAAGACAACATATTTGATGTTCAAACTGCAAATAATCATTAACTTTAGAATTTGATGCCAGCAACACGTGACAAAGAAGTTGGGAAAGGTGGCAATAAATACTGATAAAGTTGAGGAATGCTCATCAAACACTTATTTGGAACATCCCACAGGTGAGCAGGCTCATTGGGAACAGGTGGGTGCCATGATTGGGTATAAAAGTAGATTCCATGAAATGCTCAGTCATTCACAAACAAGGATGGGGCGAGGGTCACCACTTTGTCAACAAATGCGTGAGCAAATTGTTGGAACAGTTTAAGAAAAACCTTTCTCAACCAGCTATTGCAAGGAATTTAGGGATTTCACCATCTACGCTCCGTAATATCATCAAACTTACTTGGCTTGGACTAAAGGAGCAACATGAACGATGGACATGAAACCAAGTGTCAGGAATGTGCAGAGCATAAATGTGGGATGTCGCCAGAAAGACAAACTGAAAACAATGAACTTAAATACTACAGACATGATTAGTGAAAACAGGTGCGTGACTCAAAACGTGAAACAGGTGCGTGACGTGACAGGTGAAAACTAATGGTTGCTATGGTGACAAAACAAACAAAAGAGCACAAAAAGTCCAAAAACAAAACCGAACATGACTAAAACAAAACATGATCACACAGACATGACACTTCCATGAAATGCTCAGTCATTCACAAACAAGGATGGGGCGAGGGTCACCACTTTGTCAACAAATGCGTGAGCAAATTGTTGAACAGTTTAAGAAAAACCTTTCTCAAACCAGCTATTGCAAGGAATTTAGGGATTTCACCATCTACGGTCTGTAATATCATCAAAGGGTTCACTGGAGAAATCACTGCACGTAAGCAGCTAAGCCCGTGACCTTCCATCCCCTCAGGCTGTACTGCATCAACAAGCGACATCGGCGTGTAAAGGATATCACCACATGGGCTCAGGAACACTTCAGAAACCCACCGTCAGTAACTACAGTTGGTCGCTACATCTGTAAGTGCAAGTTAAAACTCTCCTATGCAAGGCGAAAACCGTTTATCAACAACACCCAGAAACGCCGTCGGCTTCGCTCATCTAAAATGGACTGATACAAAGTTGGAAAAGTGTTCTGTGGTCTGACGAGTCCACATTTCAAATTGTTTTTGGAAACTGTGGATGTCGTGTCCTCCGGACCAAAGAGGAAAAGAACCATCCGGATTGTTATAGGCGCAAAGTGGAAAAGCCAGCCTGTGTGATGGTATGGGGGTGTATTAGTGCCCAAGACATGGGTAACTTACACATCTGTGAAGGCACCATTAAGGTACATACAGGTTTTGGAGCAACATATGTTGCCATCCAAGCAACGTTACCATGGACGCCCCTGCTTATTTAAGCAAGACAATGCCAAGCCACGTGTTACATCAACGTGGCTTCATAGTAAAAGAGTGCGGGTACTAGACTGGCCTGCCTGTAGTCCAGACCTGTCTCCCATTGAAAATGTGTGGCGCATTATGAAGCCTAAAATAGCACAACGGAGACCCCCGGACTGTTGAACAACTTAAGCTGTACATCAAGCAAGAATGGGAAAGAATTCCACCTGAGAAGCTTAAAAAAATGTGTCTCCTCAGTTCCCAAACGTTTTTTTAGGAACACTAATACAAAAGCTCACATTGTCTGATTGAAAGCTAAAAATGTTATGACAGACCGCCTTAAAAAACGGAATGGATTTTTTTTTTTTTTTTACTGAATGAGACACTTAGACCTAGACAAACTTTATTGATCCACAAGGGAAATTGTTCCACACAGTAGCTCAGTTACAAAGGACGGAAAGAATAATGCAGGAATAAAGAAGACTAAAAATGTACCATAGCAGCAATGTAAAATATAACATATATGTATTTACATATAATATATATACAGTAAATGAAATATATACTGATATATTATATTATATCTACAATATTAACTATGAACGATAAAAGACTGAATATTGACAACATATGACCGTCACACCCCCACTCAATCGACATATTTTACAATCAAGCAAAAGGTAAAAATGAAACAAACACAGCGAAATATGAACGCCAAGGGTAAAAAAAACCCACCACCTACAACATGATATATCTGATGTATCACTAAGCTTTAGAACTTTGTTGTAAAAATCTCCTTCCGCGTCTGTCCCTGACACCCGTATTTCAGGCTGCCCGCTCTAGAAACACTCTGTGGAACCGCTCCCCACCCACACTGCTCGGTGCCTCGTATATCATGCAAAAGTGCAGAATCCAACCATTGACATACTTAGTATAGTTCAAGACTTATGGTAATTTGAAAACATCACTGCACAACATAATGCCAGCTACAGCTTTGATCTTAAAGATCCAAAACAATTATTTGGGAATGCCCGGCGGGCCAGATTGAAAAGATTAACAGGCGGCATGTGGTCCCCGGGCCTTCATTTGCCCAGAACTGCTCTAGCTGGATGCTAATTTACATTGGGTATGTCATAGACTGGTTACTATTCCATCCATCCATCCATCTTCTTCCGCTTATCTGAGGTCGGGTCGCGGGGGCAGCAGCCTAAGCAGGGAAGTCCAGACTTTCCTCTCCCCAGCCACTTCGTCCAGCTCTTCCCGGGGGATCCCGAGGCGTTCCCAGGCCAGCCGGGAGACATAGTCTTCCCAACGTGTCCTGGGTCTTCCCCGTGGCCTCCTACCGGTTGGACGTGCCCTAAACACCTCCCTACGGAGGCGTTCGGGTGGCATCCTGACCAGATGCCCGAACCACCTCATCTGGCTCCTCTCGATGTGGAGGAGCAGCGGCTTTACTTTGAGCTCCCCCCGGATGACAGAGCTTCTCACCCTATCTCTAAGGGAGAGCCCCGCCACCCGGCGGAGGAAACTCATTTCGGCCGCTTGTACCCGTGATCTTGTCCTTTCGGTCATAACCCAAAGCTCATGACCATAGGTGAGGATGGGAACGTAGATCGACCGGTAAATTGAGAGCTTTGCCTTCCGGCTCAGCTCCTTCTTCACCACAACGGATCGATACAGCGTCCGCATTACTGAAGACGCCGCACCGATCCGCCTGTCGATCTCACGATCCACTCTTCCCCCACTCGTGAACAAGACTCCTAGGTACTTGAACTCCTCCACTTGGGGCAGGGTCTCCTCCCCTACCCGGAGATGGCACTCCACCCTTTTCCGGGCGAGAACCATGGACTCGGACTTGGAGGTGCTGATTCTCATCCCAGTCGCT
>NC_084553.2:10160950-10215950 GCF_033978685.3 Nerophis lumbriciformis
GCTTGCATGAAAATGAATTTTTGGTGGATTAAAATAAAAAGTAAACAATGAATAAATACGAAAATTAAAAATAAGGAAAAATAAAAGTAAAAAAGATCAAATAAAAAGTGCTTGCATGAAAAATTATTTTTGGTGATATAAAATAAAAAAACTAAACAAATAATGAATGAATACGAAATTTTTAAAAAAAAGGAAAAAAACTAGTACCGTATTTTCGGAGTATAAGTCGCTCCGGAGTATAAGTCGCACCGGCCGAAAATGCATAATAAAGAAGGAAAAAAACATATATAAGTCGCACTGGAGTATAAGTCACATTTTTTGGGGACATTTATTTGATAAAAGCCAACACCAAGAATAGACATTTGAAAGACAATATAAAATAAATAAAGAATAGTGAACAACAGGCTGAATAAGTGTACGTTATATGAGGCATAAATAACCAACTGGTATGTTAACGTAACATATTATGGTAAGAGTCATTCAAATAACTATAACATATAGAACATGCTATACGTTTACCAAACAATCTGTCACTCCTAATCGCTAAATCCCATGAAATCTTATACGTCTAGTCTCTTACGTGAATAAACTAAATAATATTATTTGATATTTTACGCTAATGTGTTAATAATTTCACACCTAAGTCGCTCCTGCGAATAAGTCGCACCTGCGGCCAAGTTATGAAAAAAACTGCGATTTATTGCCCGAAAAATACGGTAAATAAGCTCTCATGAAAATACATTTTTGGTGGTGTAAAATAAAAAGTAAATAAATAGAGAATAAATACAAAAAGAAAAAAAAAGGAAATATATAAGTAAATAAGATAAAATAAAAAGTGCTTGCATGAAAATAATTTTTTGCTGGTTTAAAATAAAAAGTAAACAATGAATAAATACGAAAAATAAAAATAAGGAAAAATAAAGGTAAATAAGATCAAATAAAAAGTGCCTGCATGAAAAATAACTTTTGGTGGTGTAAAAAAAACTAAACAAATAATGAATGAATACGAAATTAAAAAAATAAAAAAGGAAAAAAACAAGTAAATAAGCTCTCATGAAAATTAATTTTTGGTGGTGTAAAATATCAATCAATCAATCAATCAATCTTTATTTATATAGCCCTAAATCACAAGTGTCTCAAAGGGCTGCACAAGCCACAACGACATCCTCGGTACAAAGCCCACATATGGGCAAGGAAAAACTCACCCCAGTGGGACGTCGATGTGAATGACTATGAGAAACCTTGGAGAGGACCGCATATGTGGGTAACCCCCCCCCTCTAGGGGAGACCGAAAGCAATGGATGTCGAGTGGGTCTGACATAATATTGTGAGAGTCCAGTCCATAGTGGATCCAACATAATAGTAAGAGTCCAGTCCATAGTGGGGCCAGCAGGACACCATCCCGAGCGGAGACGGGTCAGCAGCGTAGAGATGTTCCCAGCCGATGCACAGGCGAGCGGTCCACCCCGGGTCCCGACTCTGGACAGCCAGCACTTCATCCATGGCCACCGGACCTGTGCCCCCCCCCCTCAAGGAAAAGGGGAGCAGAGGAGAAAAGAAAAGAAACGGCAGATCAACTGGTCCAACAGGGGGGCTATTTAAAGGCTAGAGTATACAAATGAGTTTTAAGATGGGACTTAAAATAAAAAGTAAACAAATAGTGAACAAATACGAAATAAAAAATTAAGTAAATATATAAGTAAATAAGATAAAATAAAAAGTGCTTGCATGAAAAAGAATTTTTGCTGGTTTAAAATAAAAAGTAAACAATGAATAAATACGAAAAATAAAAATAAGGAAAAATAAAAGTAAATAAGATCAAATAAAAAGTACTTCCATGAAACATAATTTTTGGTGGTGTAAAATAAAAAAACTAAACAAATAATGAATGAATACGAAAAAAATTAGAAATTAAAAAAGGAAAAAAACAAGTGAATAAGCTCTCATGAAAATTAATTTTTGGTGGTGTAAAATTAAAAAAAATAAAAAATGAATAAATACGAAAAAACTAATAAAGGAAAAAAATAAGTAATACATTGACGGGGGCTTTCAGGAAAATAAATGTTTGGTGTAGTAAAAAAATGAATGAATAAATACAAATTAAAATATTTACACCTAAAATTAATTAAAATAAAAAGTTATTGCAAGAATGGTAAATGGGTTTTACTTGTATGGCACTTTTCTACCTTTTTAAGGAACTCAAAGTGCTTTGACACTATTTCCACATTCACCCATTCACACACACACATTCACACACTGATGGCGGGAGCTGCCATGCACGGCGCTGACCAGGCCCATAAGAAAATTAAATGTTGGTGCTGTAAAATTAAATAAACAAATGAAAATAATTATAAATACAGTTTAAAAAACTGAAATAAAATATAACAAAAAATTTAAATAATACAATGTCAAGGGTTTAATTTTTGTTGTTGTTGAAAAATGTATACTTCCAAATTAAAAAAAAAAAATTAAAACACAAAATATTCATAGCTAAAATGAAAATAATAAAATAAAGTAAACAAGTAATACTTTGTCAGGTGCTTGCACGAAAATTAATTTTTGGTGGTGTCAAATAAAACAAATAAACAAATAATGAATAATTACAAAATAAAAAATAAAGGAAAGAAATAAGTAAATAACATAAAATAAAAAGTGCTTGCATAACAGTGAATTTTTGGTGGTGTAAAATAAAAAATAAAAAACTAATAATGAATAAATACGAAAAGAAAAAAAAAAGGAAAATATAAGTCGGAGGCTTGCAAGAAAATTATTGTTTTGGTGCAGTGAAAAAATGAATGAATAAATACAAATTAAAATATTTGTAACTAAAATAAAATAAAATAAAGTTATTTCAAGGAAATTAAATGTTGGTGCTATAAAATTAAATAAATAAAAAAAATATATATAAATACAGTTTAAAAAACTGAAATAAAATTTAACAAATAAAATAAAATATTACATTGTCAGGGGTTTAAAAAATATTTTTTGTTGTAATGAAACAAAAATGTATGAATAAATTAAGTAACATATTCATAAATAAAATACAAATTTATTGCAAGAAAATGAAATGTTTTTGCTGTAAAATTAAATTTAACAAATAAAAATAATTATAAATAGAGTTTAAAAAACCGAAATAAAATATAACCAATAAAATGAAATAATAAATTGTCAGGGGTTTAAAAAATATTTTTTTTGTTGCAGTTAAACAAAAATGAATAAATAATAAATAAATGAACTAAAATATTCATAAACAAAATAAATAAAAAATTATATAATAAGTGGTTGCAAGAAAACAACATGTTGGTGCTGTAAAATTAAAATTAATACATTAAAAAATAACAAATTAAAATGTAAAATATTCATCGCTAAAAAAATTAATAAATAAAGTAAGACATTGAAAATTAACTTTTGGTGCCATGACTGTGAGTGAAAAGACGGCTAATGTGAGTGGAAGAATACATGCCAACCAAGTAAGAACTGCATGCTTTCTTATCGTAATACAGACGTGTTATTATACTAAAATGCTTTTGTGCCACTTCCCACACCAGCTACGGAAGCTGCATGTAAACGACATCGAGTTGATCGACAAACTAAATCACATCTGACTAACAAGGGCTGCTTCGATGTGGAAACCCCACGGGAGGATGAACCACTGCTCTCTTATCTCTTTGCATGGCAGACCCATTATCCTGCAAATCATGGAGCCGTCACGTGACGACAGAATGAACCTGAAGTGGACCCGAGGAACCGCTGACTCTGTGATTGTCACAGAGCAGATAAGCGCTCACCTATCCCGGGGTTGGCGGCGCCATCGTATCCGTCACACCGAGGCCTGCTTCCTGACATTATCATCGTCACACTGCGCCTTTTTTTTTATTTTTTAACGCAGAGCCCGAGGGCCGCCTGCTAACATGAATCACAGCGGCGTCTGATAATGCTGCTGACGGAGTGACAGACTGAGGGAGGAAGTGATAAGGCGGGGCTTACACACACACACACAAAACAAATCAAATCAAACCACATTCAAAGTCAGCCCACGCTACGTGTGGCGCGCAGGAACATCAGACATCAAAACATTCACTACTTGACATGAGGCCGCCGCCAATTAGAGCGGCTTTGCCTAACGAGGAGATCATCGGAAGCAGGTGATAATTGGAGAGTAGGGACGTAACAATAGGAAGAAAAATAAAAAATGCCAAAATACACTATTTTTAGGCGTAAACATACAAAAAATAGCTAGCATAAAATGTTATCATGCTAATACAAGAGACGTTAGCATACTTATAAGATGCGTCAAGTGTCTGAAATCATTTTTATGTGTAGTCATAAAAAAAAAATAGCTAAAGATCTAACATAAAATGTTAACATGCAAATATAAGAGACGATAGCATACTTCCAAGATGGCGTCAAGTATCAAAAATCAGGATTTTTAGGTTTAAACATACACAAATAGCTAAAAAGCCTGCATAAAAGTACACCAGTATGTGACTGGATTAGATGAAATACCAAAATGCACTATTTTAGGCGTAAACATACAAAAATAGCTAAAAAAAGCTAGCATAAAATGTTATCATGCTAATATAACAGACGTTAGCATACTTCTAAAATGGCGTCAAGTGTCTGAAATCATGATTTTTATGTGTAGACATACAAAAAAATTGCTAAAGAGCTAACATAAAATGTTAACATGCTAATATAAGAGACGTTAGCATACTTCCAAGATGGCGTCAAGTATCAAAAATCAGGATTTTTAGGTTTAAACATACCCAAATAGCTAAAAAGCCTGCATAAAAGTACACCAGTACGTGACTGGATAAGAAAAAATACCAACATGCACTATTTTTCATACAAAAAATAGCTAAAAAAGCTAGCATAAAATGTTATCATGCTAATATAACAGACGTTAGCATACTTCTAAAATGACGTCAAGTGTCTGAAATCAAGATTATTATGTGTAGACATAAAAAAAATAGCTAAAAGAGCTAGCATAAAATGTTAACATGCTAATATAAGATGAGTTAACATACTTCTAAGATGGCGTCAAGTATCAAAAATCAGGATTTTTAGGTTTACACATACACAATTCGCTAAAAAGCCTGCATAAAAGTACACCAGTATGTGACTGGATTAGATGAAATACCAAAATGCACTATTTTAGGCGTAAACATACAAAAATAGCTAAAAAAGCTAGAATAAAATGTTATCATGCTAATATAAGAGACGTTAGCATACTTCTAAAATGGTGTCAAGTGTCTGAAATCATGATTTTTATGTGTAGACATAAAAAAAATAGCTAAAGAGCTAACATAAAATGTTAACATGCTAATATAAGAGACGTTAGCATACTTCCAAGATGGCGTTAAGTATCAAAAATCAGGATTTTTAGGTTTAAACATACACAAATAGCTAAAAAGCCTGCATAAAAGTATACCAGTACGTGACCGGATAAGAAAAAATACCAACATGCACTATTTTTCATACAAAAAAATAGCTAAAAAAGCTAGAATAAAATGTTATCATGCTAATATAACAGACGTTAGCATACTTCTAAAATGGCGTCAAGTGTCTGAAATCATGATTTGTATGTGTAGACAAAAAAAAAATAGCTAAAGAGCTAGCATAAAATGTTAACATGCTAATATAAGAGACATTAGCATACTTCTAAGATGGCGTCAAGCATCAAAAATCATGATTTTTAGGTTTAAACATACACAATTCGCTAAAAAGCCTGCATAAAAGTACACCAGTATGTGACTGGATTAGATGAAATACCAAAATGCACTATTTTAGGCGTAAACATACAAAAATAGCTAAAAAAGCTAGAATAAAATGTTAACATGCTAATATAAGAGACATTAGCATACTTCCAAGATGGCGTCCAGTATCAAAAATCAGGATTTTTAGGTTTAAACATACACAAATAGCTAAAAAGCCTGCATAAAAGTATACCAGTACGTGACTGGATAAGAAAAAATACCAACGTGCACTATTTTTCATACAAAAAATAGCTAAAAAAGCTAGGATAAAATGTTATCATGCTAAAATAACAGACGTTAGCATACTTCTAAAATGGCGTCAAGTGTCTGAAATCATGATTTTTATGTGGAGACATAAAAATATAGCTAAAGAGCTAGCATAAAATGTTAACATGCTAATATAAGAGACGTTAGCATACTTCCAAGATGGCGTCAAGTATCAAAAATCAGGATTTTTAGGTTTACACATACACAATTCGCTAAAAAGCCTGCATAAAAGTATACCAGTACGTGACTGGATAAGAAAAAATACCAACGTGCACTATTTTTCATACAAAAAATAGCTAAAAAAGCTAGGATAAAATGTTATCATGCTAATATAACAGACGTTAGCATACTTCTAAAATGGCGTCAAGTGTCTGAAATCATGATTTTTATGTGGAGACATAACAATATAGCTAAAGAGCTAGCATAAAATGTTAACATGCTAATATAAGAGACGTTAGCATACTTCCAAGATGGCGTCAAGTATCAAAAATCAGGATTTTTAGGTTTAAACATACACAATTCGCTAAAAAGCCTGCATAAATGTATACCAGTACGTGACTGGATAAGAAAAAATACCAACATGCACTATTTTTCATACAAAAAAGAGCTAAAAAAGCTAGCATAAAATGTTATCATGCTAATATGACAGACGTTAGCATACTTCTAAAATGGTGTCAAGTGTCTGAAATCATGATTTTTATGTGGAGACATAAAAATATAGCTAAAGAGCTAGCATAAAATGTTAACATGCTAATATAAGAGACGTTAGCATACTTCCAAGATGGCGTCAAGTATCAAAAATCAGGATTTTTAGGTTTAAACATACACAAATAGCTAAAAAGCCTGCATAAAAGTACACCAGTATGTGACTGGATTAGATGAAATACCAAAATGCACTATTTTAGGCGTAAACATACAAAAATAGCTAAAAAAGCTAGAATAAAATGTTAACATGCTAATATAAGAGACATTAGCATACTTCCAAGATGGCGTCAAGTATCAAAAATCAGGATTTTTAGGTTTAAACATACACAAATAGCTAAAAAGCCTGCATAAAAGTATACCAGTACGTGACTGGATAAGAAAAAATACCAACATGCACTATTTTTCATACAAAAAATAGCTAAAAAAGCTAGCATAAAATGTTATCATGCTAATATAACAGACGTTAGCATACTTCTAAAATGGCGTCAAGTGTCTGAAATCATGATTTTTATGTGGAGACATAAAAATATAGCTAAAGAGCTAGCATAAAATGTTAACATGCTAATATAAGAGACGTTAGCATACTTCCAAGATGGCGTCAAGTATCAAAAATCAGGATTTTTAGGTTTAAACATACACAAATAGCTAAAAAGCCTGCATAAAAGTATACCAGTATGTGAACTGGATAAGAAGAAATACCAAAATGCACTATTTTTAGGTGTAAACATACAAAAAATAGCTAAAAGGCTAGCATAAAATGTTTGCATGCTAACACAAGAGAGGTTAGCATACTTCCAAGATGGCGTCAAGTATCCGAAATCTTGATTTTTAGGTTTAAACATACAAAAATAGCTTGAAAAGTACGCAAAAAACGCATGTTAACTGTGTTAGCACCCATTCTTAGGTGAATGGGTAGCAGCAGGCCCATAATAATTAGGTGAATGGGTAGCAGCAGGCCCATAATAATTAGGTGATTGGGTAGCAGCAGGCCCATAATAATTAGGTGTATGGATAGCAGCAGGCCTATAATAATTAGGTGAATGGGTAGCAGCAAGCCCATAATAATTAGGTTAATGGGTAGCAGCAGGCCCATAATAATTAGGTGAATGGGTGGCAGCAGGCCCATAATAATTAGGTGTATGGGTAGCAGCAGGCCCATAATAAGTAGGTGAATGGGTAGCAGCAGGCCCATAATAATTAGATGAATGGGTAGCAGCAGGCCCATAATAATTAGGTGAATGGGTAGCAGCAGGCCCATACTAATTAGGTGAATGGGTAGCGGCAGGCCCATAATAATTAGGTGTATGGGTAGCAGCAGGCCTATAATAATTAGGTGAATGGGTAGCAGCAGGCCCATAATAATTAGGTGAATGGGTAGCAGCAGGCTTATAATAATTAGGTGAATGGGTAGCAGCAGGCCCATAATAATTAGGTGAATGGGTGGCAGCAGGCCCATAATAATTAGGTGAATGGGTGGCAGCAGGCCCATAATAATTAGGTGAATGAGTGGCAGCAGGCCCATAATAATTAGGTGAATGGAAAGCAGCAGGCTTATAATAATTAGGTGAATGGGTGGCAGCAGGCCCATAATAATTAGGTGAATGGAAAGCAGCAGGCTTATAATAATTAGGTGAATGGGTAGCAGCAGGCCCATAATAATTAGGTGAATGGGTAGCAGCAGGCCCATAATAATTAGGTGAATGGGTAGGAGCAGGCTTATAATAATTAGGTGAATGGGTAGCAGCAGGCCTATAATAATTAGGTGAATGGGTAGCAGCAGGCCCATAATAATTAGGTGAATGGGTAGCAGCAGGCCCATAATAATTAGGTGAATGGGAAGCAGCAGGCCCATAATAATTAGATGAATGGGTAGCAGCAGGCCCATAATAATTAGATGAATGGGTAGCAGCAGGCCCATAATAATCAGGTGAATGGGTAGCAGCAGGCCCATAATAATTAGGTGAATGAGTAGCAGCAGGCCCATAATAATTAGGTGAATGGGTAGCAGCAGGCCCATAATAATTTCACATATAACACAAAGCTGATCAAAAAGTTATATCTTTAAATATATTGAACTTCTGTTTTAGTAGACTTTTCAGCGTAGAAAAAGTTTGCACACCCCTGCTGTATGACCACATCACACACGTTTTAGAGCCACACTTTTTCAGAAATGTCCACCGCAGAGGACGCAGACAACACTGAGGTTCTTGTGTGCTCCAGGAGGTGAAAAAGGCAGAAACATTTCCCAGCACAGCCCGCAGGGTTGCAGGCACGACTGTCAGGCAAGCATACGTTCAACAGAGAGAGGCTGCTAGCTCTAAGGAGGCCACGCCCACATCCATCCATCCATTTTCTACCGCTTGTCCCTTTTTGGGTTCGCGGGGGCTGCTGGAGCCTATCTCAGCTGCATCCGCCCACATGGATCCATCAAAACCAAACATGGACAACTAAAGAAAAGGTGGTTTATCTTCTCCTGTGAACGGTCAGCCTCCCCTTGCAGCTGGAGGCCACGGACAGGAAGTGATGGATGGCGGGTCAGACGGTGACACGTTGAGAACAATTACCGACGAGGAGGGATGTTAATTGCTACTAACAAGATCAGTCACGCTATATTTTCTGATGAACCCCAGAGGGGCCAATCAGGACTCTGACACAATCAAACGTGGCAGCTATTACAGATATATTATAGTATATATATATATATATATATATATATATATATATATATATATATATATATATATATATACTGTATATATATATATATATATATATATATATATATATATATATATATATATATATATAAATAATAGTATAATAGACTGTAATTATGTTATTCACATGTGAATAATGCTGTATAACAGACTGTATTTATATTATTCACATGTGAATAATGCTGTATAATAGACTGTATTTATATTGTTCACATGTGAATAATGCTGCATAATAGACTGTATTTATGTTATTCACATGTGATTAATGCTGTATAATAGACTGTATTTCTATTATTCACATGAGAATAATGTTGAATAATAGACTGTATTTATATTATTCACATGTGAATAATGCTGTATAATAGACTGTATTTATATTATAAACATTTGAATAATGCTGTATAATAGACTGTATTTATGTTATTTACACGTGAATAATGCTTTATAATAGACTCTATTTATATTATTCACATGTGAATAATGCTGTATAATAGACTGTATTTGTGTTATTCACATGTGAATAATGCTTTATAATAGACTCTATTTATATTATTCACATGTGAATAAATACAGTCTATTATACAGCATTATTCACATGTGAATAATGCTTTATAATAGACTCTATTTATATTATTCACATGTGAATAATGCTGTATAATAGACTGTATTTATGTTATTCACATGTGAATAATGCTGTATAATAGACTGTATTTATATTATTCACATGTGAATAATGCTGTATAATAGACTGTATTTATATTATTCACATGTGAATAATGCTGTATAATAGACTGTATTTATATTATTCACATGTGAATAATGCTGTATAATAGACTGTATTTATATTATTCACATGTGAATAATGCTGTATAATAGACTATATTCATATTATTCACATGTGAATAATCCTGTATAATAGACTGGATTTATATTATTCACATTTGAATAATGTTGAATAATAGACTATTTGTATTATTCACATGTGAATAATGCTGTATAATAGACTATTTATATTATTCACATGTGAATAATGCTGTATAATAGACGGTATTTATGTTATTCACATGTGAATAATGCTGTATAATAGACTGTATTTATATTATTCACATGTGAATAATGCTGTATAATAGACAGTATTTATGTTATTCACATGTGAACAATGCTTTATAATAGACTCTATTTATATTATTCACATGTGAATAATGCTGCATAATAGACTGTATTTATTTTATTCACATGTGAATAATGCTGTATAATAGACTGTATTTATATTATTTACATGTAAAAAATACCTAAGTGTTTGTTTATTGTGAGCGAACTGTGGTGCTGAATTTCCCCCAGAGATCAATAAAGTACTTTCTATTCTATTCTATTCTAATATGATATATTATCACTTCTATGCAGAAATTTGTTGTAGAAATATGGAACGTAGGCGGCAACAGTTTTGATGTTTAAGGTCTAAAAATTATGTAGAACGTCCGGCGGGCTGGATTGAAAATCTTAATGGGCCGCATGTAGCCCGCGGGCCGTATTTTGCCCAGAACTGATCTGATGCGTGGCAACTTGAGACAATTATCAATTGATTATTGATTCTTCACTCATCATTTTAGCAGATGTATGCATTTCCACTGGAACCCAATCACAATGGCAATTTTAATCAGAAAACTGACAAATAAAGACTGGTGTGGGCTTTGCGCGACACCCGGGTTTTGACCTGGTGATGGCGCTAGAGTGCCCTCTAGTTGCGGGTGAAGCTGGGTGGACCTCCAGAAAAAAAACACCACATTGTGGTTTCTACTGAAGGTTCTTTCTTAGCTGCTCGGTTGTAAATCCAGGAAGTGAGCGTTCCAATACCGGAACCGGCCGGGAAACCACACGCTTTTTGTTTTGAACATTTCAATGGGCTCCTTCATCACCGTCAACGAGGTGACCCTGACTGTAACACTGCGGGGCTTGTACTGGGCAGACGGCCCACTATGGATTTTAGGGCCTTAATTAATAGGTACTTCATGGGGCCTGACCTGGCTCCTACAATACATGAATTATAAGGTAAAGACTAGCGATCCACGGATTATCAGTGCCAATATTTGGCATTTTGACGTATATCGTATTATCCTTTTTTGTGTTAGTAGGGACAAGCGGTATAAAATGGATGGATTATTACAGAACTCCATCAGCAGATACAACATACACATGTGAATAATGCTGTATAATAGACTATTTATATTATTCACATGTGAATAATGCTGTATAATAGACTATTTATATTATTCACATGTGAATAATGCTGTATAAGACTGTATTATATTATTCACATTTGAATAATGCTGTATAATAGACTGTATTTGTGTTATTCACATGTGAATAATGCTGTATAATAGACTCTATTTATATTATTCACATGTGAATAATGCTGTATAATAGACTGTATTTATATGATTCACATGTGAATAATGCTGTATAATAGACTGTATGTATGTTATTCACATATGAATAATGCTGTATAATAGACTATTTATATTATTCACATGTAAATAATGCTGTATAAGACTGTATTATATTATTCACATTTGAATAATGCTGTATAATAGACTGTATTTACGTTATTCACATGTGAATAATGATGTATAATAGACTGTATTTATGTTATTCATATGTGAATAATGCTGTATAATATACTGTATTTATATTATTCACATGTAAATAATGCTGTATAATAGACTGTATTTATATTATTCACATGTGAATATTGCTGTATAATAGACTGTATTTATATTATTCACATGTGAATAACGCTGTATAATAGACTGTATTTATATTATTCACATGTGAATAACGCTGTATAATAGACTGTATTTATTTTATTCACAGATGAATAATGCTGTATAATAGACTGTATTTATATTATTCACATGTGAATAATGCTGTATAATAGACTGTATTTATACTATTCACATGTGAATAATGCTGTATAATAGACTGTATTTATATTATTCACATGTGAATAATGCTGTATAATAGACTGTATTTATATTATTCACATGTGAATAATGCTGTATAATAGACTGTATTTATATTATTCACATGTGAATAAGGCTGTATAATAGATTCTATGATTAATATGATACTAGTGTTTAGTACTTCAACAAATAACCAGCCCACCGACCCTGCTTAAAAAAAGTTTTCTATTTTCTGGAGCCCAATTTTCTATCTGTTCCAGACTATAAACCACTACTTTTTTTCTACGCTTTAAACCCTGTGGTTTATAAAACTGTGCGGCAAATTTTTCTTTGCTAACGGCCATAGTATTTGGTATTCAACAAATAGTTTTCAACACCGACAGAGACACTGGACATTTTTGTTATTGTCTGTTCTATGGTTAGGTATGCACACATTGACCCATTTAATCGGAT
Organism: Nerophis lumbriciformis; assembly: GCF_033978685.3. Taxonomy (NCBI): domain Eukaryota; kingdom Metazoa; phylum Chordata; class Actinopteri; order Syngnathiformes; family Syngnathidae; genus Nerophis; species Nerophis lumbriciformis. Next base: position 10,173,809 of record NC_084553.2, read on the forward strand.
TAAAAGCCTGACCGGAATAAAAATGCTTGATGTAAACACGCCATTCGGACTATTCTAATTCCCAATCACACACGTTCGGATCAAAATTTCATTCGGATTGAGACAAGTGGTTCATGCCAGAAGCTTGTGGATGGCTACCAAAAGCGCCTTATTGCAGTGAAACTTGCCAAGGGACATGTAACCAAATATTAACATTAGAGATGTCCGATAATATTGAACTGCCGAAATTATCGGCCGATAAATGCTTTAAAATGTAATATCGTAAATTATCGGTATCAGTTTCAAAATTATCGGTAAGGAGAAGTACAGAGCGCCAATAAACCTTAAAGGCACTGCCTTTGCGTGCCGGCCCAGTCATATAATATCTACGGCTTTTCACACACACAAGTGAATGCAAGCATACTTGGTGAACAGCCTTACAGGTCACACTGAGGGTGGCCGTATAAACAACTTTAACACTGTTACAAATATGCGCCACACTGTGAACCCACACCAAACAAGAATGACAAACACATTTCGGGAGAACATCCGCACCGTAACACAACATAAACACAACAGAACAAATACCCAGAAACCCTTGCAGCACTAACTCTTCTGGGACGCTACAATATACACCCCCCGCTACGCCCTACCCAAAAACCCCGCCCACCTCAACCTCCTCATGCTCTCTCAGGGAGAGCATGTCCCAAATTCCAAGCTGCTGTTTTGAGGCATGTTTAAAAAAATTATGCACTTTGTGACTTCAATAATAAATATGGCAGTGCCATGTTGGCATTTTTTTTCCATAACTTGAGTTGATTTATTTTGGAAAACCTTGTTACATTGTTTAATGCATCCAGCGAGGCATCACAACAAAATTAGGCATAATTAAAGCTGCAAGCAGCGATGGACGGGACCGACTTTGAGGGCTCATAAAATCCAAACCGGAGCAGTAATTAAAACTCTTTCATCAACTTTTAATCAGAAGGGTTCAAACTCTCTCCTGTGCTAATTTGAAGCCGACACGACAAACGCGCTCAGAGGAGATAATGTTTGAAAAAAGGTTTTTACACAACTTTTGTTCTGAAGGGGGAATTGCAAACTTCCTGTTGATTTTTGCTGGGGGTTGTCATTGTATGAAATATAGGTCTAAGTGAGACCTACATAGAGATTTTTGTTTCATGTCTCCACGACATTCCTACTGGGAGTTACAGGCAGTTTTGTCTGTGTTTTCTTCCTAGGGGGCGCTCGAGCGCAATTTTGAGTTTTGGGGTTTGGTTTTTTGATTAGATCGCAATTTTCGCCAGTCCTGATGTGTGTTTCCAATTTGGTGAGTTTTGAAGCATGTTAAGGGGGTCAAATTACAGCTCAAAGAGGCGGCGGTATAATAATAATAAAACGCTAGAAATACAATAAGGTCCTCTGTCCCAAAGGGACTCGGTCCCTAATAATGTGTTAATTCCACGACTGTATATATCAGTATCGGTTGATATCGGATTTGGTAATTAAGAGTTGGACAATATCGGAATATTGGCAAAAAAGCCATGATCGGACATCTCTAATTAACATTGCTGTATGTATACTTTTGACCCAGCAGATTTGCTCACATTTTCAGTAGACCCATAATAAATTCATCAAAGAAGCAAACTTCATGAATGTTTTTTTGTGACCAACAAGTATGTGCTCCAATCACTCTATCAGAAAAAAATAAGAGTTGTAGAAATGATTGGAAACTCAAAGACAGTCATGACATTATATTTTTTACTTTTCACCACGACTGTATGTCTGCGGCTTATAATCCAGTGTGGCTAATACAAACCCCGTTTCCATATGAGTTGGGAAATTGTGTTAGATGTAAATATAAACGGAATACAATGATTTGCAAATCATTTTCAACCCATATTCAGTTGAATATGCTACAAAGACAACATATTTGATGTTCAAACTGATAAACATTTTTTTTTTTTGCAAATAATCATTAACTTTAGAATTTGATGCCAGCAACACGTGACAAAGAAGTTGGGAAAGGTGGCAATAAATACTGATAAAGTTGAGGAATGCTCATCAAACACTTATTTGGAACATCCCACAGGTGTGCAGGCTAATTGGGAACAGGTGGGTGCCATGATTGGGTATAAAAGTAGATTCCATGAAATGCTCAGTCATTCACAAACAAGGATGGGGCGAGGGTCACCACTTTGTCAACAAATGCGTGAGCAAATTGTTGAACAGTTTAAGAAAAACCTTTCTCAACCAGCTATTGCAAGGAATTTAGGGATTTCACCATCTACGCTCCGTAATATCATCAAAGGGTTCAGAGAATCTGGAGAAATCACTGCACGTAAGCAGCTAAGCCCGTGACCTTCGATCCCTCAGGCTGTACTGCATCAACAAGCGACATCAGTGTGTAAAGGTTATCACCACATGGGCTCAGGAACACTTCAGAAACCCCCTGTCAGTAACTACAGTTGGTCGCTACATCTGTACGTGCAAGTTAAAACTCTCCTATGCAAGGCGGAAACCGTTTATCAACAACACCCAGAAACGTCGCCGGCTTTGCTGGGCCCGAGCTCATCTAAGATGGACTGATACAAAGTGGAAAAGCGTTCTGTGGTCTGATGAGTCCACATTTCAAATTGTTTTTGGAAACTGTGGACGTCGTGTCCTCCGGACCAAAGAGGAAAAGAACCATCCGGATTGTTATAGGCGCAAAGTTGAAAAGCCAGCATCTGTGATGGTATGGGGGTGTATTAGTGCCCAAGACATGGGTAACTTACACATCTGTGAAGGCGCCATTAATGCTGAAAGTTACATACAGGTTTTGGAGCAACATATGTTGCCATCCAAGCAACGTTACCATGGACGCCCCTGATTATTTCAGCAAGACAATGCCAAGCCACGTGTTACATCATTGTGGCTTCATAGTAAAAGAGTGCGGGTACTAGACTGGCCTGCCTGTAGTCCAGACCTGTCTCCCATTGAAAATGTGTGGCGCATTATGAAGCCTAAAATACCACAACGGACTGTTGAACAACTTAAGCTGTACATCAAGCAAGAATGGGAAAGAATTCCACCTGAGAAGCTTCAAAAATGTGTCTCCTCAGTTCCCAAACGTTCACTGAGTGTTGTTAAAAGGAAAGGCCATGTAACACAGTGGTGAACATGCCCTTTCCCAACTACTTTGGCACGTGTTGCAGCCATGAAATTCTAAGTTAATTATTATTTGCAAAAAAAAAAAAAAAGTTTATAAGTTTGAACATCAAATATGTTGTCTTTGTAGTGCATTCAATTGAATATGGGTTGAAAAGGATTTGCAAATCATTGTATTCTGTTTATATTTACATTTAACACAATTTCCCAACTCATATGGAAACAGGGTTTGTATATGCAAACATATTTTCGTGGTCTAAAACTAAGTGGGTGCGCCCTATAGTCCACAATATACGTTACTAACAATGGAAAGAAACCCTATCAGTGGATCTCTATTAGACACCAGCTGAAAAGTGATTCTGCTTGAGAAAAGGCAGTTTGTGCTTCTTCCCATGATGTGCGTGATACTTCTTTGCTTTTAGTGATCAGTAGAGCTATTGTTCAACAACAAAAAGCAACGCATTGTTCGCCATGTAGGTCATTTTTCTCCCCGCCCCAACCTTCGCAATTACTTTCGAGGCTTTTTGTATGCGCTCCAGTAGACACGGCCTTATGAATGATTCAACTCTGTCACGACTGCTGCATAAAGACAACAAATATAAAGCCCGGCAGTCGAGGCTGATTCCATTACAGCCGCCGCGGCGATGGGCGCGCATGTCAAAGTCGTACGCGCTCCCCGACCCCGCCGGCGCGCGGGGGCGGGGTGTTGATACGTGAGTTGGGGAGTTCAGCTGCCTGGTTCCGTGTCTGAATGCCATTCCCCCGACCGGCGTCGGGCAAATGGCGACGCAGCTGCTGACAGCGGGAGAGTCGCTCGACGCGGCGGCGGGCGAGCGTCGTCAAGCTGTAATGACGCCGACTGTAACGAGCAGCTGATGTATTGACAACATTACCGCTGCATCTCATCCGGTTCAGCCTGCTGGCTAATATAAAGTGGAACTGCATGGAGTTCTTCTACTGTATGTTGCACTTGCACTGCAAAAACTGAAATCTAAGTAAGATGAAATATCTCAAATAAGGGTGATATTTGCTTATTTTTTGTCTGATAAGATAATTCTTCTCACTAAGCAGATTTTATGTTAGAGTGTTTTACTTGTTTTAAGGGTTTTGGTCCTAAATCAGGGGTCGGCAACCCGCGGCTCCGGAGCCGCATGCGGCTCTTTGATCACTCTGATGCGGCTCAGCATGCTTACTTGCTGAACCCCCCAATTTTCCCGTGAGACTTACGGATTTCAGCGCCTCTCGCAGAAAACTTCCGGGGTTAATATTCACCGATTTTCACCCGTACAGCTATAATAAGGGCGTGCCATGATGGTACAACATTTGGCTCCCTCTACAATCTGTATTAACAGCGTGCCAGCCCAACACTTGTTATACAATATACATCTTCTGCTTGCACACGTACGTGACAGCAAGGCATACTTGGTCAACAGCCACACAGGTTACACTGACGGTGACCATATAAAACAACTTTAACACTCTTACTAATAATGCACCACACTTTGAACCAAAACCAAACAAGAATGACAAACACATTTCGGGAGAACATCTGCACCTTAACACAACATAAACACAACAGAACAAACACCCAGAATCCCATGCAGCCCTGACTCTTCCGGGATACATTATACACCCCTGCTACCACCAAACCCCGCCCCCACCCCAAGCCTGCTCCCTCACACATCAACCGCCCCTCTCTGTGCGTCGGTTGAGGTGGGCGGGGTTTGGTGGTAGCAGGGGTGTATAATGTATCCCGGAAGAGTTAGGGCTGCATGGGATTCTGGGTATTTGTCCTGTTGTGTTACGGTGCAGATGTTCTCCCGAAATGTGTTTGTCATTCTTGTTTGGTGTGGGTTCACAGTGTGGCGCATTATTAGTAAGAGTGTTAAAGTTTTTTTTATACCGCCACCGTCACTGTAACCTGTGTGGTTGTTGAACAAGTATGCCTTGCTGTCTCCTACGTGAGCAAGCAGAAGCCCGATTCAACATGTGGCTGATCAGGCACGCTAGTTATAGTGGGCGTTATATGCTTACGGACTGTATCCCTTGCAGACTGTATTGATATATATTGATATATAATGTAGGAAGCAGAATATTAATAACAGAAAGAAACAACCCTTTTGTGTGAATGAGTGTAAATGGGGGAGGGAGGTTTTTGGGTTGGTGCACTAATTGGAAGTGAATCTTGTGTTTTTATGTTGATTTAATAAAAAAAAAAAAAAAAAAAAAAAATAAAAAAAAACGATACCGATAATTAAAAAAATGATACCGATAATTTCCGATACTACAATAATTAATCACAATATTTTAATCAAAAAACTAGAACGATATGGCATCAGAGGGTTAGTCTTAGGGCAGCCGAACCGATCCAAATATCGGATCTGCTGCCGATATTTGCCAAAAATTGCGTATTGGCAAGGCATGGGAAAATGCCGATCCAGATCCAGTTTAAAAAAAAACTCCGGTCCGTGTTTTCCAACGCACCGATTTAAATAATACATTCCACTTTTCTGCTGCTCCCTAATTTCCGTTCCGCATGTTCCAGCACACCTTCAACACATCCACGGGTCTGTGGATTCTCACGCAGTTGCTTTTAGCTGCTGGCATTACACGACAGGCTCTTCTCACTCTTTCCTGTGTCTCCCTCTCACAGACAGCAAGCGCACCTTCTTACACACGTCACATACTGTCACGTCATACGTCACATACTGTCACGTCATACGTCACATACGTATACGTCCTCTCCCAGCAGAGAGCGAGGTAGCGGCATGGCTAACGTTAGCTCTGATGCTAGCGCAGCCGTGTGACCATCGTTCCCTCTAAGGTGCGCGCCTGCGCAATTGCCAAGCACAAAATGTAATAAAAAAATAAGCGCATAACAATTTTCGACACACGGACACGACAGAGAAAACAGTTTTCGTCATCATTGTTCAAATATTGTGACGTCTGTCGAGACGCTTATCTCCATTCGGTGCCACACGCCCACACCATCAAAATGCCGAGGCAAACATTTCCAGATCAACACCGTTTGAAAAAATTAGTGATTTTTTTAGTTGTGATTTCCTTCTCTGCATGAAAGTTTAAAAGTAGCATATATTAATGCAGTATGAAGAAGAATGTTTTAATGTAGACATGCAAGCCTTAAAAGAAAATGTTGAAAATCAAGACTACATTTCCTGCAAATGGGTGCATTTCTACCCTATATTTTAACTTTAGATTTATTCTCATATCAAACTCTTTTGGCTGTCTTTTTGACACTTACATCCGGCGCCCCCCTCCACACCCTGAATTATAAATAATGTAAATAATTCAATGTGATTATCTTGTGTGATGACTGTATTATGATGATAGTAAATATCTGATAGTATATATCTGTATCATGAATCAATTTAAGTGGACCCCGACATAAACAAGTTGAAAAACTTATTGGGGTGTTACCATTTAGTGGTCAATTGTACGGAATATGTACTTCACTGTGCAACCTACTAATAAAAGTCTCAATCAATCAATCAAAACACATAGAATCATCATACTGCTGTGATTATATGCATCAAGTGTTCATTCAAGGCTAAGGCAAAATATCCAGATATATATCGTGTATCGCAATATGGCCTTAAAATATCCCAATATTAAAAAAAGGCCATATCGCCCAGCCCTAGTTCAATGATGCCATTTCTGTTTGTCATGTATAATTTTGTCTATTTTGTGTTTATCCTTGAATAAACAGGTCAGTTTCTTGTTACCAACCATTGTGTATTATTCAAACTCCCCTAATTCAGCTGGCTAGTTGTTATCAAGAGTACTAAAACCCTTTTCAACATGATTCTGACAACTAAGTAGGCTATATAACTTTAAACTTTAATACATGCTCGGATAGGCCAGTATCGGTATCGGTCAGTATCGGTATCGGTATCGGATCGGAAGTGCAAAAACCTGGATCGGGACATCCCTAATATTGAGTAAGACATGCTTGAAACTAGGGATGCTCGATAATGGCTTTTTTACCGATATCCGATATTGTCCAACTCTTAATTACCAATACCGATATCAACCGATACCGATATATACAGTCGTGGAATTAACACATTATTATGCCTAATTTGGATAATCAGGTATGGTGAAGATAAGGTCCTTTTTTTTTAAATTAATAAAATAAAATAAGATAAATAAATTAAAAACATTTTCTTGAATAAAAAAGAAAGTAAAACAATATAAAAACAGTTACATAGAAACTAGTAATGAATGAAAATGAGTAAAATTAACTGTTAAAGGTTAGTACTATTAGTGGACCAGCAGCACGCACAATCATGTGTGCTTACGGACTGTATCCCTTGCAGATTGTATTGATATATATTGATATATAATGTAGGAAGCAGAATATTAATAACAGAAAGAAACAACCCTTTTGTGTGAATGAGTGTAAATGGGGGAGGGAGTTACTTTTGGTAATATAGTGTATGTTAAACTATCTGAATAAAACATCTTAGCCTTGTTATAGGTAACAAAGCCAATTAGTGTAATACTTCATTTAACCCCCTGGAGCAATGCTCCCTCTAGGGTTGTCCCAATACCAATATTTTAGTACCGGTACCGGTACCAAAATGTATTTACGTTTTAACATGTTCTATCTACACTTCTGTTAAAATACAATAATCACTTATTCTTCTGTTGTTTGGATGCTTTACATTAGTTTTGGATGATACCACACATTTAGGTATCAATCCAATCGGTTCCAACAATTTTACTCTGGAACAGGGTCCGGTTTGTTTCGGTACAGTCCCTTGATTTTTTTTTCTTTCCTATGATCCATTCTTATCCGAATTGTTACTCTTTCTCACAATACCGCAAGTAGCCATGTAAACAAAATCTACAACCAGCAAAATCACGTACCCTAGTACAACAACAAATGTGTCTCGTGAAAAACCGTCCGACCGGAACTCTCTAATAACTAAAGTTCCGTGGGTGAATAATGTAAACTCACTACACCAGTATGTTTTCAAGATTCAAGATGATTTATTGTCAATTCTTAACATGCACAAGACACACAAGAACTGAAAAGTATATTTTCGGCACAGTCCCACTAAGAGCAGACATACGTTACAGGGAGACAAGACGAGACCGCCGACGGGGCAGCCATTTTTACGGCGCTCCTTAAAAAAAAGGTGAGAAAAGGTGATTGAGCCCTATTTATATAGCTTGTTGCTTTTAGACCCTCAGTAGCCATTTTAGTTATTATTGGAATGACAACCACCTTAAAACTTTACGTTTTGTGGACCCCAAAGGGAATAAGCGGTAGAAAATGGATGGATGGATGGTTAAAACCCATAAATTGTGCAAAACAATTAGATAACTAGCATGCAAAGGTGGCTACACTGAGAAACAACGTTTTTCCCTTCATGTCTTCTGATTGTAGTGCATCAAAGAAAAAGTACCGTATTTTTCGGACTATAAGGCGCACTTAAAAATCCTGTTCATTTTCTCAAAAATCGACAGTGCGCCTTATAACCCTCAAAGCAATTTTATTCGGTACATGGTGTAATGATAAGTGTGAACAGTAGATGGCAGTCACACATAAGAGATACGTGTAGACTGCAATATGACGCCAGTAAACAACACCAAAACTTTAAATGTTCCATTGAAAATAAAGAACATTACAGAAGGCGCTCAAAAATCTGTCAAAATGTTTTAGTACGACTTTGAAGCCGCACCGCTTGATGGATTGTCGTAGTCAGAGGTACAAGTATTACTATGGTGTGTGCATAAGGCACCCATTAGCAGACATATTATCTGGCGTTTTGTTTCACAATATTATGCAAAACCAACTTTTATTACCTTTTGGTATCTGCTGATCTGTTTTTGAAATCTGCATAAGTCCTGAACATTTGCGCATGTCCGCCACTGTAGTCCGTGCTGATGCCGTAGTCGACAAGCTTCTTCTTTTCCTCTATCTTCTTGTTATGGGAAATTCATCCCCCGAGGACACCTCCACGATGGACGCTTTTGACCTCCCTTTTTCTCAACAAACACCTGGTGTCGAACTCTGAGATCGGCCCCAGTCCACAAAACATTTCAACATCACACCCAAGTTAATTGGACATACATGCACGCACCCGCCCCTTCCCCAACCAACGCCTTCACCGCCGCTTGTTTGCCCCAACTCCCCCTCCCTCTGTTGCGAGTTTGTTGTGACTAAATGTAACGTGTTTATGTTTGCATTGCAAATGAGGTTTTTTCCCTTGGACTCAGTCTGGACCCCCTCTTGTGGATCCAGCCTTTGACTGATATTTTTTTTACTCTTCCCCCCCTTTCCCAATATCACCTTTTCTCGCCTTTTTTTTAAGGAGCGCCGTAAAAATGGCTGCACCGTCGGCGGTCTCGTCTTGTCTCCCTGTAACGTATGTCTGCTCTTAGTGGGACTGTGCCGAAAATATACTTTTCAGTTCTTGTGTGTCTTGTGCATGTTAAGAATTGACAATAAATCATCTTGAATCTTGAAAACATACCGGTGTAGTGAGTTTACATTGTTCACCAGGGGCGTCCCTAGCTTTTAAGGACAGGGGGGGGCTTAGCCCCCAGGAGATGCACAGAGTGCGAGCGAACGTAGCGCACGAGCACAAAACTTCACAAACGGCTAACAAAGACTTAGAAATGATTCATTGTTATTATTATTATTTAAAAAAATGCACAGGACAAAATGAAATGCTCCCCGGGACGATGGCTTTTAACCATTTTTTTTCTTTTTCTTTTTATGTATTTATTCATTTTACATTTTATATTAAATGTCTCGGTTTTTCCTCCCTCTGAAAATCCTATGAAATGTTTAACAAGCCATCCTATAATAATACAACAGCTATTAATTTAACAATACAATAAAACAAATATATTTAATGATGTTTTTTTCATTATTTTAACAATAGGCTAATGTATATTACTTTATATAGATTCTACAAGAAACACAAAACTTAAAAACTAAATTATTTACAATTGCACAAACAAAGTTTCGTGCAGCTTCACTCATTGTAAAGGAAGATAATGTGCTTCGTACACTTGCAGGACCGCAAGCAAGGTCGCAGAGAAAATGCGGACTGGAATTTGAGTGATGTGGGCATTTTCTATATGAACAAGTGGAATGGATTGGATACCGACGCACGAAAGGGGCTCTCTACCTTACGCTATGAAGTGAGGGGAAACTGAGTGAATAATAACAGGTTATATGATTTATTTAAACTCATATTCGGGCCGATTTATAATGAATATGTCGGCATGTATTTGTAAAAAAAAAAATATATATACTGTATATAACACCAAATTATTTAGGGGGGCTTAAGAATATTTTAGGGGGGCTTGAGCCCCCCTAAAATAGGCCGAACAACGCCAATGTTGTTCACCCACAGAACTTTAGTTATTAGAGAGTTCCGGTCGGACAGTTTTTCACGGGACACATTGTTGTTGCACTAGTGAGCCACGGATGAGGAGACGCTGCTCCGTTATTGATTGAAGTAAAGTGTGAATGTCATTAAAACAGTTAGCTCCATCTATTTGACACTTCTTCCACTCCCGTCCTTGCACTCTACACCGCTACAACAAAGATGACGGGGAGAAGACGCTGTCGAAGGTGAGCCACGTAAACAAGACATACCTGCCAACTTTTGAAATCAGAAAAACCTAGTAACCAGGATCCAGGGGCCGCAGGCCCCGGTAGGTCCAGGACAAAGTCCTGGTGGGGGGTTCAGGCCCCCCCGACGCAAAATGATTATTAGCATTCAGACAGGTTAAAATGTTGCTAAAACCATCACTTTTCTATCAGTCACAGTGACTTTTCAAAACAAAAATATTACAGCAAAAATCATATGGGTTGATTGACATGTTTATTCTGTAAGCTAACTTCAATAGTTTGAAATTATTTTGACAGTTAATGCCAGTTATCCTGTCAACCTTTCACAAGACTTCAATTTGTCAATTGAAAGTATAAACAGTATAAACGCTTTTTACAGTAAACAAATGGTATAACAGTACTAAACAATTCCATAAAAAAAAAATTGGTGTCATTATTAACTTTCTGTCCAAGCTTGTATAATCTACTGCCTTGTTCAATTGTAAAAAATATTCTGTGCCTAAAATTCACATTTCTATCACAATTATCATACTGTAAACATGGTAAGCTAACTTCATTAAAATTAATAGTCCTGTCAATAGCATGGAATTACAATTCAAATGTAGTTTTTTTGTAAGCCTTTCAAAAAAATTCAAAATATGAAAAATTAATGAAAATTAATTTAAGCCATCAGACACTTGAAAAGTGGCACATCACATCTCTAATGTAATCATTTTAACTTTTCAACAGAAATAGCACTGCAAAAATATTAAGGACGTACTTCTGTATTTTGGTAGTTATGCTGTCAACATTTAACAAGATTTCTTCAACTTGGACTTGAAAGCATAAATAGTATAAACACTTTTAACAGTATAACAGTACTAAACAATTCCAATAGATAACATTGGTGTCATTACCTTTTTGTGGCTAAAATCCAAATTTAGCGACGGCATTAGACTTGTGTTTTTTTGTCCCAACGTGGTCTTTTACATCGCTAATTCCTCCGTGTCCGATCGAAAAATCTTGTCTGCACAAGGTGCAATTCGCGTAGTTTTCACCCTTTTTGGAACGGATAATTATTCCCGGATAGGCTTTTGAATATTCTGCACGGAATGACTGCAGTTTTCTTTTCGGTTTAAGACTCGTTTGCGATTTTTCTCCGGCTGATTCCATGATCGTTTGGAAACAATGGGCAACAGGTGCCTCGTGCTTGGCAGCGGTGCTATAAATAGCCTCGCGCATGGCATTCGGAATGGCTCGATAGGAAGTTACGGGAAGCAGTGTCGATTGTCATTGTTGTTACGTGATTTCGTGAATAAAACTTTAAGAAAATATTTTTTTTTAATTAATGAAAAAACGTATTTTTTATCACTGCAACCGTAACCCGGAATAGGCTGATGAAAACCGTACTAATTACGGGAAAACCGGAGTAGTTGGCAGGTATGATAAGACCGCCAGCGACTGCCAGAAAGCGACTTGAAGATGATCTGTAAAACATCATCTATGCAATATTTTGACCAAAGAACCACCATTACATGTTATGTAGACCACAAGGAAGTGTTCTACATTTAGAAAAAAATCATAACATGACCCATTTATTGCAATATCCGGTGCGCCTTTTGTATGAAAAGACCTGACTAGACCCGCTCATTGGCAGTGCGCCTTATAATCCGGTGCGCCCTATGGTCCAGAAAATACGGTAACTGAAATTAAACCTGGCATAATGCTACTTTTACCGTTTTGCAAATGACTCTTTTCATTGTAGAAATTCCAAATCAAGTCTTTACCTTCTCTGGTTCATCGCCCCGTGTCCTCCGTTGTTCTTCCCTGGTCCCCAGCTGTGGCGGCGAAGAGGCGACAAGGAGCGCAGGCTGCTCCGGAAGAGGCAGGAGCGCCGCAGCACCTCCGTCACTCGGTCTTTGGCCTCCTCCTCGGCCTCCCTTCCCAGTACTCCCGCGCTCCCGCCGCCGCCTCTGTCCGTGGAGACGGAGGCCCCCCGCGACGTGATGACTTCCTCCGGGCTCCAGCTGCTGCCCAGACCCTGGCTGCCGTCGGGACTGGAGCTGGACGGACCCACGCTGGCCGTGTCGTCCGTGGAGGAGCAGGAGATGGAGACCTCGCTGGTGCTGTCGCCGCCCGTCACTGGCTCGTCATTCTGTCAGACATTTGGATATTGTAAGGCATCAGGCTGGCTGAGATACACGAAACCATTCAGAATTTACGTATATACGGTCGTGGTCAAAAGATAAGACCCTCTGGAGGAAAGTTCTGTGGTCAGATGAAAATGATGAAAACAATTTGAAATGTGGACTCGTCAGACCACGGAACACTTTCCCACTTTGCATCAGTCCATCTTAGATGAGCTCGGGCCCAGCGAAGCCGGCGGCGTTTCTGGGCGTTGTTGATAAATTGCTTTTGCTTTGCATAGTAGAGTTTTAACTTGCACTTACAGATGTAGCAACACATTGTATTTAATGACAGTGGTTTTCTGAAGTGTTCCTGAGCCCATGTGGTGATATCCTTTATAGGGATGTCCCGATCCAGGTTTTTGCACTTCCGATCCGATACCGATATTGTTTTTGCATTTCCGATCCGATACCGGTACTGACCGATACCGATACTGACCGACACTGGCCTATCCGAGCATGTATTAAAGTTTAAAGTTATTTAGCCTACTTAGTTGTCAGAATCATGTTGAAAAGGGTTTTAGTACTCTTGATAACAACTAGCCAGCTGAATTAGGGGAGTTTGAATAATACACAATGGTTGGTAACAAGAAACTGACCTGTTTATTCAAGGATAAACACAAAATAGACAAAATGATACATGAAAAACAGAAATGGCATCATTGAAACTAGGGCTGGGCGATATGGCCTTTTTTTAATATTGCGATATTTTAAGGCCATATTGCGATACACGATATATATCTGGATATTTTGCCTTAGCCTTGAATGAACACTTGATGCATATAATCACAGCAGTATGATGATTCTATGTGTTTTGATTGATTGATTGAGACTTTTATTAGTAGGTTGCACAGTGAAGTACATATTCCGTACAATTGACCACTAAATGGTAACACCCCAATAAGTTTTTCAACTTGTTTAAGTCAGGGTCCACTTAAATGGATTCATGATACAGATATATACTATCAGATATTTACTATCATCATAATACAGTCATCACACAAGATAATCACATTGAATTATTTACATTATTTATAATCCAGGGTGTGGAGGGTAAGTGTCAAAAAGACAGCCAAAAGAGTTTGATATGAGAATACATCTAAAGTTAAAATATAGGGTAGAAATGCACCCATTTGCAGGAAATGTAGTCTTGATTTTCAACATTTTCTTTCAAGGCTTGCATGTCTACATTAAAACATTCTTCTTCATACTGCATTAATATATGCTACTTTTAAACTTTCATGCAGAGAAGGAAATCACAACTAAAAAAATCACTAATTTTTTCATACGGTGTTGATGTGGACATTTTTGCCTCGGCATTTTGATGGTGTGGACGTGTGGCACCGAATGGAGATAAGCGTCTCGACAGACGTCACAATATTTGAACAATGAAGACAAAAACTGTTTTCTCTGTCGTGTCCGTGTGTCGAAAATTGTTATGCGCTTATTTTTTTATTTGATTCTGTGCGTGGCATAGATTTGCTATGCGCAGAGGACGCTTAAACAGTGCGCAATTGCACAGGCGAGCACCTTAGAGGGAGCGTTGCTCGCACGGCTGCACTAGCATCACAGCTAACGTTAGCCATGCTGCTACCTCTCTGCTCGGGGAGGACGTATACGTATGTTACGTATGACGTGACAGTATGTGACGTATGTCGTGACAGTATGTGACGTGTGTAAGAAGGTGCGCTCGCTGTCTGTAAGAGGGAGACACAGGAAAGAGTGAGAAGAGCCTGTCGTGTAATGCCAGCAGCTAAAAGCAACTGCGTGAGAATCCACAGACCTGTGGATGTGTTGAAGGTGTGCTGGAAAATGCGGAACGAAAATTAGGGAGCAGCAGAAAAGTGGAATGTATTATTTAAATCGGTGCGTTGGAAAACACGGACCGGAGTTTTTTTTAAACTGGATCTGGATCGGCATTTTCCCATGCCTTGCCGATACGCAATTTTTGGCAAATATCGGCAGCCGATCCGATCCAAATATCGGATCGGGACATCCCTAATCCTTTACACACTGATGTCGCTTTTTGATGCAGTATCGCCTGAGGGATGGAAGGTCCGTAATATCATCACTTACGTGCAGTGATTTCTCCAGATTCTCTGAACCTCTTGATGATATTACGGACCGTAGATGGTGAAATCTCAAAAATTCCTTGCAATAGCTGGTTGAGAAATGTTGTTCTTAAACTGTTGGACAATTTGCTCACGCATTGGTTCAGAAAGTGGTGACCCTCGCCCCCGTCCTTGTTTGTGAATGACTGAGCATTTCATGGAAGTGTCATGTCTGTGTGATCATGTTTTGTTTTAGTCATGTTCGGTTTTGTTTGTGGACTTTTTGTGCACTTTTGTTTGTTTTGTCACCATAGCAACCATTAGTTTTCACCTGTTTCAGGTTTTGAGTCACGCGCCTGTTTTCACTAATCATGTCTGTAGTATTTAAGTTCATTGTTTTCAGTTTGTCTTTCTGGCGACATCCCACATTTATGCTCTGCACATTCCTGACACTTGGTTTCATGTCCATGGTTCATGCTGCTCTTTTAGTCCAAGCCAAGTAAGTTTTTGTTTATTAATGCCACAGTTAGTGTTTTTTGTTGTTCATAGTTTCTGCCTTTGTGCAAGTTTTGTGTTTATAGCCAAGTTTTGTACCTCCACTGTGAGCGCCTTTTGTTTGTTCCTTTTTTTTGAGTGTACTCCCCTTCACGCCACGTATGGTCCAAATCATTTGCACCAAGGGAGAACAAATCACGCCATAGTTCTAGTCATGACAGGAAGCTGCTTTTATACCCAATCATGGCACCCACCTGTTCCCAATTAGCCTGTTCACCTGTGGGATGTTTCCAAATAAGTGTTTGATGAGCATTCCTCAACTTTCTCTGTCTTTTTTGCCACTTGTGCCAGCTTTTTGAAACATGTTGCAAGCATCAAATTCCAAATGAGCTAATATTTGCAAAAAAAAATAGTTTTCCAGTTCGACTGTTAAGTATCTTGCCTTTGCAGTCTATTCAATTGGATATAAGATGAAAAGGATTTGCAAATCATTGTATTCTCTTTTTATTTACCATTTACACAAAGTGGCAAATTCACTGGTTTTGGGTTTTGTATACAAACATAATGTCTGAGCAACAAAGCTCTCGATTGTGCACATTGAACCTACAAGTTATGCTCTCTTAGAACAGAGTGATCGTTCTACAATCAGAGTAATACGAGACGGAGGCGTTTTTACAACGCGTTCAAGGCCCGCTAAACAGAGTGCGACACCGCAGCGCCCACCAGAAATAATAAATAACTATAGATTGGATTTGTCGCGCACTTTTCATTTAAATAAATCTCACAGTGCTACAGTACAAACCAATATTTAAAACAGATAAAATACTAGGACTAAAACACTATCAGTGAAGCATAACACAAACCATGCAAAATAGTGTTTTTTAACAGTGCCTATTTTTACTTTAGATGTAAAAAAATATATACATATTTTTAAACAGCCTCAAGTTAAATCTGGTGAAGCTCAGATCAACAGCAGCATACTCACTCAAAAAGGTTTGACTGAGTATAATGTACTTAAAGCACAAATGTTTATGCCTTGGCATAAAATATTGGTGAAAATTGTCCAAAGATTGCACCAATTAATGCAAGGTTTGCAATTCATTAACAAACATTTTATTACATTTTATTTATGACACAAAGCACAGACTCTAAGGTGGTAAAATACGTATAAAAGGTAAAAAAAAAAAAAGTAAGCGAAAAAAAATTGTATTGCTATTTTTATTTATTTATTTTTGTTACGCCTCTTATTATCTTACTTGTTGTTGTTTAGTCATTCCTAATCAATATATGGTTGTTCTTTTAAATTATATTTAAAGTTGAGTTTTGGTTATACAATATATATACACATGTTTTCCGGACTTTTTTGACACTTTGAACCTTGCGACTTATAAAACGGTGCTACCAAATTATGGATTTTTACTTGCTGACTGCCATAATGCAAATAGTTAAAACAAATTTAAAAAAACAAGCAAAGTCACTGAAAAGGAGTGTTATTGTTTGTGCAATAGAGCCATCTTTGTTCACTGCAGTGTCCGACCGGAAGTAGAAGTGCCGTTTCGTCTTCTATTCGTCCATAGCGTTTCTACTGGTACGAATTCTTCATTCATCACTCCAAGCAACGTCTGTAAGTTTTCCAATATAACTAAAACAATTCTGACTTACTAAGCCCTCCCATGTGTGATGTCTGTAGGAGAGTTTTCATGCACATGTGTACGTGCCGTCGTAATGTATTAGCATTAGCTAATATGCCAACATATTTACAGGGTGTCGGTGTTAGTATTATTAACTTACAATAGCATTATTTTTGTATTGTTTCAGTTTAGCTAGCGTCGTTAGCATTAGCTAATATGCCAACATGTTTACAGGGTGTCTGTGTGAGTATTATTAACTTACAATGACATTCTTTTTGTATTGTTTGTGGAGTTATTGAGTCTTTTTTAGCTGATTGGAGAGCTAGCGACGATGACTTCTGTTTTGTTTGATCAGCCGTTTTACTGCCGTTTTATAGACACCGTTTGGAAACAATTGAGGTATGTAAATAAACATTTACAAAATCTGTGTAAATAACTCAATTTACAACATATACAACTGCGGCTTAGAGTCCAATGCGCCTTATATATGGCAACACAATATTTTTTCCCAAAAATGTTGTGGATGCGGCTCTATAGTACGGAAAATACAGTAGATTTTAATAATAATAATAATAATAGATTTTATTTGCAAAAAAGCACTTTACATTGAGCAAACAACCTCAAAGTGCTATAGTGTATTAAAAAAATTAAAAAGATAAAAATAAATGAAAAAAAAAACTAGAATTAGCACGCATATATCTAAAAAAAATGTTTTTAAAAAGAGGGTTTTTAAGCCTTTTTTAAATATTATGAAGTAATTGTGTTTAAAATTTCAATCCAAATAATGGTGATATTATTTTTGCCGTATGGTATGGAATGGTAAAGTTTCAGGAAAATCTGCGCGGTAACTTTTTTGGTTATTTTGCTAACTAACTAATGGATAGATAGATAGATAGATAGATAGATAGATAGATAGATAGATAGATAGATAGATAGATAGATAGATAGATAGTACTTTATTGATTCCTTCAGGAGAGTTCCCTCAGGAAAATTAAATTAATAAAATAATATAAAATAATATTTTTTATAATATATTTTTTTATATTTTTTATTTCTTGTGTATTTTTATTATTATTTTTTTTTTTAATTATTTTTTATAAACTCTCAGGAAAATTAAAATAATAAAATAATATAAAATAATATTTTTTATAATATATTTTTTTATTCTTTTTATTTTTTGTATATTTTTATTATTATTCTTTTTTTTATTTTATTATTTTTTATTATTATTGTTTATAATTATATTTTTATAATATAAATATAATATACAATATAATAATAATATAATAAAAATATAATACAATAAAAATAAAATAAAAATAAAAATAAAAATAAAAATAAAAATAAAAATAAAAATAAAAATAAAAATAAAAATAAAAATAAAATAAAATAAAAATGAAATAATAATAATAATAAATAACAAGGACTACGTAACTTCCTGGAGGAGGCAATGAAACTTTTAGAAAAGTGGGGAAGTGGCGAGGGGGTCATTCCCTGACGCGTGCCACATGATATTTGGTGCAGTAGTAAGGAGGTGTCAGAAGCAGGCCCGTTAAGAGTTAACCTGGAGGTGTGAGCTGGAACTGGCTTATTGTGTCGCCAGCTGGCCAGCATAGAGACGCTTCTGTTGGGAGAGCTCGCACTCAAAGGTCGGCTCCACGCCAGCCCAATCGACTTCCTCTGGGAAGCGAGAGCGCTCACATGACGACCGTGTGTGTTGTGGTGTGTGTCGGGGGTTTGGGCCGGGTCACATGACTCGGCCTCAAAGAAGGAATCAGCTGCCGGTAAAGACTTAATGTCGTTATCCTCGCACACCACCGCTGCGGGGGAAGATCTGAAGACACGTGTCTCGGTCGAGCATGTCACACGTTTGATGGCCACAACTCATTTTGTTACCGCGGAAACGGCGCTCTGTGAATTGTTAATGGATCTCCGTATAACGGAGAAGACCAGCTAGCATTGAATATTTACAAAATATGTTTCCATGCACTAAATTAGTCGTATTATTTTCACACATAGATACAGTCGTGGTCAAAAGTTTACATACACTTGTAAATAGGGATGATGTTTGATAACAAATTATCCAGTTCGAGCCCATTATCGAATCCTCTTATCGAACAGATTCCTTATCGATTCTCTTATAGAATCCAGATAGGTTGTTGTATATGGAAAAAAACACAATATTTGGTTTAACAAAAGCTCACTTTTATTTTATGAGGAAAAAATAAAATAAAATAAATAAATAAATATTGACTGTTAACCCCCTAAAAAATAAAATAAATAAATATTGACTGTTGTTACCCAAAGTATATTAAGTGGGATTTTTCAGAAAAACAAAAATGTACAGTAACACAAAAACAACCTGTCTCTGTGATCACTATAGGTGAATAGCCATGCCTTGAGGCGTTTTTTTCCGGTCCATTATTTTTGCTGCATCACAGGAAATGATGTCCCACAGGGCATTTCTTCTGGGACGGGATTCGTTCCCAGGGATTAGAATAAAGAACCAACTCTTTTTCTTTACTATAGTGGCCTCGGTAACGGGAACCGGTTCTCAAAAAGGGATTTGAGTCCATGGAATCGGTTCCTTTCTTATCGAACGGTTCTTTTCTTATCAAACAACCAAGAGAACCGGTTTCGAACATCATCCCTACTTGTAAAGAACATAATGTCATGGCTGTCTTGAGTTTCCAATAATTTCTACAACTCTTATATTTTTTGTGATAGAGCGATTGGAGCACATATTTGTTGGTCACAAAAAACATTCATGAAGTTTGGTTCTTTTATGAATTTATTATGGGTCTACTGAAAATGTGGGTCAAAAGTATACATACAGCAATGTTAATATTTAGTTACATGTCCCTTGGCAAGTTTCACATGGACAAAGATAAGACCTTCTGGAGGAAAGTTCTGTGGTCAGATGAAACAAGAATTGAGCTGTTTGGCCACAATACCCAGCAATATGTTTGGAGGAGAAAAGATAAGGCCTTTAATCCCAGGAACACTATGCTTACCGTCAAGCATGGTGGTGGTAGTATTACGCTCTGGGCCTGTTTTGCTGCCAATGGAACTGGTGCTTTACAGAGAGTAAACGGGACAAAGAAAAAGGAGGATTACCTCCAAATTCTTCAGGACAACCTAAAATCATCAGCCCGGAGGTTGGGTCTTGGGCGCAGTTGGGTGTTCCAACAGGACAATGAGTCAAAAGTGGTAAAGGAATGGCTAAATCAGGCTAGAATGAAGGGTTTGGAATGGCCTTACCAAAGTCCTGACTTAAACATGAAGACAATGCTGAAGAAACAAGTCCATGTCAGAAAACCAACACATTTAGCTGAACTGCATCAATTTTGTCAAGAGGAGTGGTCAAAAATTCAAGCAGAAGCTTGTGGATGGCTACCAAAAGCGCCTTATTGCAGTGAAACTTGCCAAGGGACATGTAAGCAAATATTAACATTGCTGTATGTATACTTTTGACCCAGCACATTTGCTCACATTTTCAGTAGACCCATAATAAATTCATTAAGGAACCAAACTTCATGAATGTTTTTTGTGACCAACAAGTATGTGCTCCAATCACTCTATCACAAAAAAAATAAGAGTTGTAGAAATGATTGGAAACTCAAGACAGCCATGACATCATGTTCTTTACAAGTGTATGTAAACTTTTGATCGCGACTGTATATACATGTATATGTATGTATGTATGTGTGGGAAAAAAATCACAAGACTATTTCATCTCTACAGGCCTGTTTCATGAGGGGGGGTCCCTCAATCATCAGGAGATTTTAATGGGAGCATTCACATACCATGGATTATATAGGGCACAGAGTGGGTGGGTACAGGCTGGTGTAGGGGCGTGGTGATTGGCTCATGTGTTACCTAGGAGGTGTTTCCGTCTATGGCGGCATGCTGTTACAATTTCGCTGCGCTTGTTGAGGGATGACAGGTCTGGTCGGTAAATAATAAACAGTTTTTCTTTCAAGCATAGGTTGCATCTTTTATTACCACTATTGTAAGGTGTGCTGGATGCAAGAATTTGCCATGTTATTGAATATTCAACATTATTGTCTTTGAGGTCCCAAATGTGTTTGCTGAGTTCTGTGGTATTCCGCAGGTTTTGGTTCCTGAAAGAAGCCTTGTGATTGTATATGTATGTATGTATATATGTACAAACGTTTTTTTACACTAAAATTCTGGCAACTGAGCTGTCAGTTTATGTTTTTTTTAGCATAAAATCTTTGGTTGTTGTGTTTACAGACTAAATAGAAAAACTGTATCTTTGATTATTTTTACGGTACAATTCTGGCAAGTTAGTTTGCCAGTTTTCTTTTGTTATTTCAACATTGGTTGTTGTTTTGACGGCGTATTACTGGAAATGGAAAAACGGGTATGTCCGTTTACTTTTACGGAAAACATTCTGGCAACTGAGCTGCCAGTTTTTTTTAACCATAAAATCTCTAGTTGTTATTTTGTTTTGTTTTATATTGTGCTACTGTAAATGGAAAAACAGTATCACAGTTTATTTGTACCTACATTTCTGGAGATTGAGCTGCCAGTTGTTGTTTTTTTGTACCATAAAATCAATTGTGAATTTTACAGTATGCAATTTGATGGATAATGCAATCCTGTTTAGGATAGGACAGGGGTCGGCAACCCGCGGCTCTAGAGCCGCATGCGGCTCTAGAGCCGCATGCGGCTCTTTAGCGCCGCCCTAGTGGCTCTCTGGAGATTTTTAAAAAAAATGTATGAAAAATGGAAAAAGATGAGGGGAAAAAAAATCTATTTTTTGTTTTAATATGGTTTCTGTAGGAGGACAAACATGACACAAGCCTCCCTAATTGTTACAAAGCACACTGTTTATATTAAACATGCTTCACTGATTCGAGTAGTTGGCGAGCGCCGTTTTGTCCTACTCATTTTGGCGGTCTTTGAACTCACCATAATTTGTTTACATGTATAACTTTCTCCGACTTTCTAGGACGTGTTTTATGCCACTTCTTTTTCTGTCTCATTTTGTCCACCAAGCTTTTAACGTTGTGCATGAATCCACAAAGGTGAGTTTTGTTGATGTTATTGACTTGTGTGGAGTGCTAATCAGACATATTTGGTCACTGCATGACTGCAAGCTAATCGACGCTAACATGCTACTTAGGCTAGCTATATGTACTTATTGCATCATTATGCCTCATTTGTAGCTATATTTGGGGTCATTTAGTTTCCTTTAAGTCCTCTTAATTCAATTTATATCTCATGACACACTATCTGTATGTAATATGGCTTTTAATTTTTTGCGGCTCCAGACAGATTTGTTTTTGTATTTTTGGTCCAATATGGCTCTTTCAACATTTTGGGTTGCCGACCCCTGGGATAGGATAATACATGTTGAATTATTGGATAATGTTATTTAATATTTTTTTTTGTCAAAATAGAAAAAAAACCTAATAGTAAGAAAAAATAAAGTACTTCATTGACGCATATTATTTCCAGGCTTTCACAGTCCATATAAAATAATGTGGCGGGCCAAATCTGGCCCCCAGGCCTTGAGTTTGGAAATGCCGCCCTCTACCTCAAAGAACTGCTCACCCCCAAATCCTCCACACGACACCACCGCTCCGGACAGACTAACCTCCTCCAACCTCCGAGGACAAAGCTACGAACAACGGGAGCATCCGCAGTCTGTGGAACGCTCTCCCTGACCACCTGAGGGCACCACAGACTGTGGATGCTTTTAAAAAAGGCTTAAAAACCCTTCTTTTTAAAAAAATCATTTTTTTTAGATATATGCGTGCTTGTTCTAGTTTTAATTTTTATTTATTTTTTTATTATTATTTTTTTTTTAATATACTGTAGCATTTTGAGGTTGTTTGCTCAATGTTAAGTGATTTTTACAAATAATTATCATTATTGAGTTTGACACCTGTGGTGTAAACAGTACGCCCCAACCGGCTTGTTCTTCTTTCCCAGTGAATAAAGTAGTAAAGACGGATGAGTTGGACTCCCACAGA
Source organism: Nerophis lumbriciformis (assembly GCF_033978685.3). NCBI lineage: Eukaryota > Metazoa > Chordata > Actinopteri > Syngnathiformes > Syngnathidae > Nerophis > Nerophis lumbriciformis. The sequence goes on from NC_084553.2 coordinate 10,196,900, forward strand.
GAGAAATTATATCCAACCCGTGTTAATCAAATTTTAAAAAAAGCCAAACACAATCAGATTAAGGTGTTTCCATGTGTTGTAGAAAGCTTATTCGGACACAAACTATTTGAGAACTCAGACTAATTTTGTGCATGGAAACTGTCAGGCTTGCCCCTGACAGTTCGGTTGTGTTTTAGTTTTTCTTCTGTGTGTGTAGTATTTCCTGTCAGCGCTCTTGTTTTGGTTCTGTTTCCTGTTTGTCTCCCTGAGTGCTGTGTCCCCTCAGCTGTGGCTGATTGGCACCTGGCCACACCTGGTGTCAATCAGCCAGCTGCTATTTAAGCCTGCCTTCCCCTCCAGTCAGGGCTGGATTATTGTCATTGTCATTGTCACCACTACCTGTCTTACTACTTGTCGTTGTAGCTCTGTCTACTTTTGTTTCACTCTGCTCATGTCCTAGTTCCTTCGTGTCACAGTAAGTGTTTTTGTTTCTTGTCCACAGTTAGCCTCTGTGCTATTTGAGTTCATTGCCAAGTTGTTCTCCGCCTTGTGCGCGCCTTTTGTTGTTACCCTTTTGTTTGTTGTTTTGCCATAGTGTTTAATTAAATCATGTTTTCTCACTCAATGCCTGCCGTCATCTCTGCATCTTGGGGTTCATCAACTACAAACTCTGACAGAAACGTACTGAATGACTTACAAAGAAGTCCTTAATGGCAGCCATGTTTTCCAACCAATCTTATATACTTATATGTCGGACGCCTAAAGGCGTGTACTAAATTTCCTGGCGATTCGTCAAAACACCCCAAAGTTGCTGCTACAGAAATAATAATGATGCTATTAAACTTGTATCCGGTTTAAAAGCAAGCTGTAGACAGCCATCAATCTTACCATGAATTGATTAACGTGGACCCCGACTTAAACAAGTTGAAAAACTTATTGGGGTGTTACCATTTAGTGGTCAATTGTACGGAATATGTACTGTACTGTGCAATCTACTGATAAAAGTTTCAATCAATCAATGAAATTACAGCTGTGAGATCAATTTCAAATCAATCCGACATATAAACCTCAAACTCCGGCGTAAAAATAATAGCAGTTTTTACTTTGTGCAAAGGGCTTCATGCGTTTCACATGACTAGAACTGGGCTGCAGACTTGGCTCCGCCATTCAGGTCTATCATAACTGAGATTGTTTTGATTGGTTCCGAATTTAAAATACCGCTTGGGTCAACATGAGTTCTGGTCCAAGAAGGGACTCGTGTTTTCCCCCAGAATAGAAGGAAGTCCAGTCTTTCAGTCAGAATAAGACAATTGGGTGATACATTGTGTTTTTGTCAGTAATAAGTCCAGAAGGGTCCGACAAAGACCAGATCGCAATTCTAATAACGCCAATCCCATAATATTTTCCATTGATTGATTGATTGAAACTTGTGTTAGTAGATTGCACAGTACAGTACATATTCCCTACAATTGACCACTAAAGTGAAAACCGAATCCTACAGAAGGAAGGCTAAACAACAAATCTAATCTAATCTGGAATTAGCACAAACCTACAAGAACAACGACGGCGCTCGTTGCTTCAAAAACGGCTCCTTCATGTATTACCCATGAGCCTCGTGGAGGAGCTGCAGGGCAAACAAGCCGAGAGGTAAAAGTCGTGATTTGCGCTGGAAGGCGGTGTAGAGTTTATTCAGCATCTGCCAGTGAAACTTGTTTTGGGTTGATATTATTGATGAAATGACAGAGATCCTCTGCCAGGGAGGTTATCGCTGCCGTCAGACGACCTTGTAAGTCTGCTTTATTTGGCCCTTTAAACACCAGCGCCTGTACTCAATTAAAAACTCTGCAGCTAATCGCCCAATGAAAGCATGTTATACAACGCCGACAACCTTGGACAGTGAATGCAATGTTTGGAGCGGATGTCTGACAATGAAACTTAATTAGCTGTTGAACTATGAAATATGGCAATTTCCAAGTAAAATCCGAATGTGATCCTCTTAATGACGGCGTGGGCTTCACCTTGAAGCGCATCACAACAAGCTGGGAGGAATGTAGCACGTCTTTTGCGCTTGTTGGGGGAATAAAAGGAAACTTTATCGGAATAAAAGAGCTTTGGGTTATTGATTTTTTTTTTGTTTCAGAAGACTTGATGTACAACAGTCGAGTTCAACTTGCCGACCAGGGGTCATTTTCAGCTCACAGCTCATTTATCAATGGATCCTTGGCACATTGCAAAAAGAAAAGCAATTACTAAATATTAGGATTTAGCATATAATAGCCTAAACCAGAGGTCGGCAACCCAAAACTCGTCTGTGCATCGGTTGGGGACGTCTCTGCGCTACTGACTTGTCTCCGCTCGGGATGGTCTCCTGCTGGCACCACTATGGACTGGACTCTTACTATTATGTTAGATCCACTATGGACTGGACTCTCACTATTATGTTAGATCCACTATGGACTGGACTCTCACTATTATGTTAGATCCACTATGGACTGGACTCTCACACTATTATGTTAGATCCACTATGGACTGGACTCTCACACTATTATGTTAGATCCACTATGGACTGGACTCTCACTATTATGTTAGATCCACTATGGACTGGACTCTCACTATTATGTTAGATCCACTATGGACTGGACTCTCACACTATTATGTTAGATCCACTATGGACTGGACTCTCACACTATTGTTAGATCCACTATGGACTGGACTCTCACTATTATGTTAGATCCACTATGGACTGGACTCTCACACTATTATGTTAGATCCACTATGGACTGGACTCTCACTATTATGTTAGATCCACTATGGACTGGACTCTCACACTATTATGTTAGATCCACTATGGACTGGACTCTCACTATTATGTTAGATCCACTATGGACTGGACTCTCACTATTATGTTAGATCCACTATGGACTGGACTCTCATACTATTATGTTGGATCCACTATGGACTGGACTCTCACTATTATGTTAGATCCACTATGGACTGGATTCTCACTATTATGTTAGATCCACTATGGACTGAACTCTCACTATTATGTTAGATCCACTATGGACTGGACTCTCACTATTATGTTGGATCCACTATGGACTGGACTCTCACTATTATGTTAGATCCACTATGGACTGGACTCTCACTATTATGTTAGATCCACTGTGGACTGGACTCGCTCACTATTATGTTAGATCCACTATGGACTGGACTCTCACTATTATGTTAGATCCACTATGGACTGGACTCTCACTATAATGTTAGATCCACTATGGACTGGACTCTCTCACTATTATGCTAGATCCACTATGGACTGGACTCTCACTATTATGTTAGATCCACTATGGACTGGACTCTCACTATTATGTTAGATCCACTATGGACTGGACTCTCATACTATTATGTTGGATCCACTATGGACTGGACTCTCACTATTATGTTAGATCCACTATGGACTGGATTCTCACTATTATGTTAGATCCACTATGGACTGAACCCTCACTATTATGTTAGATCCACTATGGACTGGACTCTCACTATTATGTTGGATCCACTATGGACTGGACTCTCACTATTATGTTAGATCCACTATGGACTGGACTCTCACTATTATGTTAGATCCACTGTGGACTGGACTCGCTCACTATTATGTTAGATCCACTATGGACTGGACTCTCACTATTATGTTAGATCCACTATGGACTGGACTCTCACTATAATGTTAGATCCACTATGGACTGGACTCTCTCACTATTATGCTAGATCCACTATGGACTGGACTCTCACTATTATGTTAGATCCATTATGGACTGGACTCTCACACTATTATGTTAGATCCACTATGGACTGGACTCTCACACTATTATATTAGATCCACTATGGACTGGACTCTCACTATTATGTTAGATCCAATATGGACTGGACTCTCACACTATTATGTTAGATCCACTATGGACTGGACTCTCACACTATTATATTAGATCCACTATGGACTGGACTCTCACTATTATGTTAGATCCAATATGGACTGGACTCTCACACTATTATGTTAGATCCACTATGGACTGGACTCTCACACTATTATATTAGATCCACTATGGACTGGACTCTCACCATTATGCTAGATCCACTATGGACTGGACTCTTACTATTATGTTAGATCCACTATGGACTGGACTCTCACTATTATGTTAGATCCACTATGGACTGGACTCTCACTATTATGTTAGATCCACTATGGACTGGACTCTCACTATTATGTTAGATCCACTATGGACTGGACTCTCACACTATTATGTTAGATCCACTATGGACTGGACTCTCACACTATTATGTTAGATCCACTATGGACTGGACTCTCACTATTATGTTAGATCCACTATGGACTGGACTCTCACTATTATGTTAGATCCACTATGGACTGGACTCTCACACTATTATGTTAGATCCACTATGGACTGGACTCTCACACTATTGTTAGATCCACTATGGACTGGACTCTCACTATTATGTTAGATCCACTATGGACTGGACTCTCACACTATTGTTAGATCCACTATGGACTGGACTCTCACTATTATGTTAGATCCACTATGGACTGGACTCTCACACTATTATGTTAGATCCACTATGGACTGGACTCTCACTATTATGTTAGCTCCACTATGGACTGGACTCTCACTATTATGTTAGATCCACTATGGACTGGACTCTCTCTATTATGTTAGATCCACTATGGACGAGACTCTCACAATATTATGTTAGATCCACTATGGACTGGACTCTCACACTATTATGTTAGATCCACTATGGACTGGACTCTCACACTATTATGTTAGATCCACTATGGACTGGACTCTCACTATTATGTTAGATCCACTATGGACTGGACTCTTACTATTATGTTGGATCCACTATGGACTGGACTCTCACTATTATGTTGGATCCACTATGGACTGGACTCTGACTATTATGTTAGATCCACTATGGACTGGACTCTCACTATTATGTTAGATCCACTATGGACTGGACTCTCACTATTATGTTAGATCCACTATGGACTGGACTCTTACTATTATGTTAGATCCACTATGGACTGGACTCTCACTATTATGTTAGATCCACTATGGACTGGACTCTCACTATTATGTTAGATCCACTATGGACTGGACTCTCACTATTATGTTAGATCCACTATGGACTGGACTCTCACACTATTATGTTAGATCCACTATGGACTGGACTCTCACACTATTATGTTAGATCCACTATGGACTGGACTCTCACTATTATGTTAGATCCACTATGGACTGGACTCTCACTATTATGTTAGATCCACTATGGACTGGACTCTCACACTATTATGTTAGATCCACTATGGACTGGACTCTCACACTATTGTTAGATCCACTATGGACTGGACTCTCACTATTATGTTAGATCCACTATGGACTGGACTCTCACACTATTATGTTAGATCCACTATGGACTGGACTCTCACTATTATGTTAGCTCCATTATGGACTGGACTCTCACACTATTATGTTAGATCCACTATGGACTGGACTCTCACTATTATGTTAGATCCACTATGGACTGGACTCTCACTATTATGTTAGATCCACTATGGACTGGACTCTCATACTATTATGTTGGATCCACTATGGACTGGACTCTCACTATTATGTTAGATCCACTATGGACTGGATTCTCACTATTATGTTAGATCCACTATGGACTGAACTCTCACTATTATGTTAGATCCACTATGGACTGGACTCTCACTATTATGTTGGATCCACTATGGACTGGACTCTCACTATTATGTTAGATCCACTATGGACTGGACTCTCACTATTATGTTAGATCCACTGTGGACTGGACTCGCTCACTATTATGTTAGATCCACTATGGACTGGACTCTCACTATTATGTTAGATCCACTATGGACTGGACTCTCACTATAATGTTAGATCCACTATGGACTGGACTCTCTCACTATTATGCTAGATCCACTATGGACTGGACTCTCACTATTATGTTAGATCCACTATGGACTGGACTCTCACTATTATGTTAGATCCACTATGGACTGGACTCTCATACTATTATGTTGGATCCACTATGGACTGGACTCTCACTATTATGTTAGATCCACTATGGACTGGATTCTCACTATTATGTTAGATCCACTATGGACTGGACTCTCACTATTATGTTAGATCCACTATGGACTGGACTCTCACTATTATGTTAGATCCACTATGGACTGGACTCTTACTATTATGTTAGATCCACTATGGACTGGACTCTCACTATTATGTTAGATCCACTATGGACTGGACTCTCACTATTATGTTAGATCCACTATGGACTGGACTCTCACTATTATGTTAGATCCACTATGGACTGGACTCTCACACTATTATGTTAGATCCACTATGGACTGGACTCTCACACTATTATGTTAGATCCACTATGGACTGGACTCTCACTATTATGTTAGATCCACTATGGACTGGACTCTCACTATTATGTTAGATCCACTATGGACTGGACTCTCACACTATTATGTTAGATCCACTATGGACTGGACTCTCACACTATTGTTAGATCCACTATGGACTGGACTCTCACTATTATGTTAGATCCACTATGGACTGGACTCTCACACTATTATGTTAGATCCACTATGGACTGGACTCTCACTATTATGTTAGCTCCACTATGGACTGGACTCTCACACTATTATGTTAGATCCACTATGGACTGGACTCTCACTATTATGTTAGATCCACTATGGACTGGACTCTCACTATTATGTTAGATCCACTATGGACTGGACTCTCATACTATTATGTTGGATCCACTATGGACTGGACTCTCACTATTATGTTAGATCCACTATGGACTGGATTCTCACTATTATGTTAGATCCACTATGGACTGAACTCTCACTATTATGTTAGATCCACTATGGACTGGACTCTCACTATTATGTTGGATCCACTATGGACTGGACTCTCACTATTATGTTAGATCCACTATGGACTGGACTCTCACTATTATGTTAGATCCACTGTGGACTGGACTCGCTCACTATTATGTTAGATCCACTATGGACTGGACTCTCACTATTATGTTAGATCCACTATGGACTGGACTCTCACTATAATGTTAGATCCACTATGGACTGGACTCTCTCACTATTATGCTAGATCCACTATGGACTGGACTCTCACTATTATGTTAGATCCACTATGGACTGGACTCTCACTATTATGTTAGATCCACTATGGACTGGACTCTCATACTATTATGTTGGATCCACTATGGACTGGACTCTCACTATTATGTTAGATCCACTATGGACTGGATTCTCACTATTATGTTAGATCCACTATGGACTGAACCCTCACTATTATGTTAGATCCACTATGGACTGGACTCTCACTATTATGTTGGATCCACTATGGACTGGACTCTCACTATTATGTTAGATCCACTATGGACTGGACTCTCACTATTATGTTAGATCCACTGTGGACTGGACTCGCTCACTATTATGTTAGATCCACTATGGACTGGACTCTCACTATTATGTTAGATCCACTATGGACTGGACTCTCACTATAATGTTAGATCCACTATGGACTGGACTCTCTCACTATTATGCTAGATCCACTATGGACTGGACTCCCACTATTATGTTAGATCCATTATGGACTGGACTCTCACACTATTATGTTAGATCCACTATGGACTGGACTCTCACACTATTATATTAGATCCACTATGGACTGGACTCTCACTATTATGTTAGATCCAATATGGACTGGACTCTCACACTATTATGTTAGATCCACTATGAACTGGACTCTCACACTATTATATTAGATCCACTATGGACTGGACTCTCACTATTATGTTAGATCCAATATGGACTGGACTCTCACACTATTATGTTAGATCCACTATGGACTGGACTCTCACACTATTATATTAGATCCACTATGGACTGGACTCTCACCATTATGCTAGATCCACTATGGACTGGACTCTCACTATTATGTTAGATCCACTATGGACTGGACTCTCACACTATTATGTTAGATCCACTATGGACTGGACTCTCACTATTATGTTAGATCCACTATGGACTGGACTCTCACAATATTATGCTAGATCCACTATGGACTGGACTCTCACAATATTATGTTAGATCCACTATGGACTGGACTCTCACTATTATGTTAAATCCACTATGGACTGGACTCTCACTATTATGTTAGATCCACTATGGACTGGACTCTCACTATTATGTTAGATCCACTATGGACTGGACTCTCACTATAATGTTAGATCCACTATGGACTGGACTCTCACTATTATGTTAGATCCACTATGGACTGGACTCTCACTATTATGTTGGATCCACTATGGACTGGACTCTCACAATATTATGTTAGATCCACTATGGACTGGACTCTCTCACTATTATGTTAGATCCACTATGGACTGGACTCTCACTACTATGTTAAATCCACTATGGACTGGACTCTCACTATTATGTTAGATCCACTATGGACTGGACTCTCACTATTATGTTAGATCCACTATGGACTGGCCTCTCACTATTATGTTGGATCCACTATGGACTGGACTCTCACAATATTATGTTAGATCCACTATGGACTGGACTCTCACTATTATGTTAGATCCACTATGGACTGGACTCTCTCACTATTATGTTAGATCCACTATGGACTGGACTCTCACTATTATGTTAAATCCACTATGGACTGTACTCTCACTATTATGTTAGATCCACTATGGACTGGACTCTCACTATTATGTTAGATCCACTATGGACTGGACTCTCACTATAATGTTAGATCCACTATGGACTGGACTCTCACTATTATGTTGGATCCACTATGGACTGGACTCTCACTATAATGTTAGATCCACTATGGACTGGACTCTCACTATTATGTTAGATCCACTATGGACTGGACTCTCACTATAATGTTAGATCCACTATGTACTGGACTCTCACACTATTATGTTAGATCCACTATGGACTGGACTCTCAGTATTATGTTAGATCCACTATGGACTGGCCTCTCACTATTATGTTGGATCCACTATGGACTGGACTCTCACAATATTATGTTAGATCCACTATGGACTGGACTCTCACTATTATGTTAGATCCACTATGGACGAGACTCTCACAATATTATGTTAGATCCACTATGGACTAAACTCTCACACTATTATGTTAGATCCAGTATGGACCGGACTCTCACTATTATGTTAGATCCACTATGGACTGGACTCTCTCTATTATGTTAGATCCACTATGGACGAGACTCTCACAATATTATGTTAGATCCACTATGGACTAAACTCTCACACTATTATGTTAGATCCAGTATGGACTGGACTCTCACACTATTATGTTAGATCCACTATGGACTGGACTCTCAGTATTATGTTAGATCCACTATGGACTGGCCTCTCACTATTATGTTGGATCCACTATGGACTGGACTCTCACAATATTATGTTAGATCCACTATGGACTGGACTCTCACTATTATGTTAGATCCACTATGGACTGGACTCTCTCACTATTATGTTAGATCCACTATGGACTGGACTCTCACTATTATGTTAAATCCCCTATGGACTGGACTCTCACTATTATGTTAGATCCACTATGGACTGGACTCTCACTATTATGTTAGATCCACTATGGACTGGACTCTCACTATAATGTTAGATCCACTATGGACTGGACTCTCACTATTATGTTGGATCCACTATGGACTGGACTCTCACTATAATGTTAGATCCACTATGGACTGGACTCTCACTATTATGTTAGATCCACTATGGACTGGACTCTCACTATAATGTTAGATCCACTATGTACTGGACTCTCACACTATTATGTTAGATCCACTATGGACTGGACTCTCAGTATTATGTTAGATCCACTATGGACTGGCCTCTCACTATTATGTTGGATCCACTATGGACTGGACTCTCACAATATTATGTTAGATCCACTATGGACTGGACTCTCACTATTATGTTAGATCCACTATGGACGAGACTCTCACAATATTATGTTAGATCCACTATGGACTAAACTCTCACACTATTATGTTAGATCCAGTATGGACTGGACTCTCACTATTATGTTAGATCCACTATGGACTGGACTCTCTCTATTATGTTAGATCCACTATGGACGAGACTCTCACAATATTATGTTAGATCCACTATGGACTGGACTCTCACACTATTATGTTAGATCCACTATGGACTGGACTCTCACACTATTATGTTAGATCCACTATGGACTGGACTCTCACTATTATGTTAGATCCACTATGGACTGGACTCTCACTATTATGTTAGATCCACTATGGACTGGACTCTCACACTATTATGTTAGATCCACTATGGACTGGACTCTCACACTATTGTTAGATCCACTATGGACTGGACTCTCACTATTATGTTAGATCCACTATGGACTGGACTCTCACACTATTATGTTAGATCCACTATGGACTGGACTCTCACTATTATGTTAGCTCCACTATGGACTGGACTCTCACACTATTATGTTAGATCCACTATGGACTGGACTCTCACTATTATGTTAGATCCACTATGGACTGGACTCTCACTATTATGTTAGATCCACTATGGACTGGACTCTCACACTATTATGTTAGATCCACTATGGACTGGACTCTCACACTATTATGTTAGATCCACTATGGACTGGACTCTCACTATTATGTTAGATCCACTATGGACTGGACTCTCACTATTATGTTAGATCCACTATGGACTGGACTCTCACACTATTATGTTAGATCCACTATGGACTGGACTCTCACACTATTGTTAGATCCACTATGGACTGGACTCTCACTATTATGTTAGATCCACTATGGACTGGACTCTCACACTATTATGTTAGATCCACTATGGACTGGACTCTCACTATTATGTTAGCTCCACTATGGACTGGACTCTCACACTATTATGTTAGATCCACTATGGACTGGACTCTCACTATTATGTTAGATCCACTATGGACTGGACTCTCACTATTATGTTAGATCCACTATGGACTGGACTCTCATACTATTATGTTGGATCCACTATGGACTGGACTCTCACTATTATGTTAGATCCACTATGGACTGGATTCTCACTATTATGTTAGATCCACTATGGACTGAACTCTCACTATTATGTTAGATCCACTATGGACTGGACTCTCACTATTATGTTGGATCCACTATGGACTGGACTCTCACTATTATGTTAGATCCACTATGGACTGGACTCTCACTATTATGTTAGATCCACTGTGGACTGGACTCGCTCACTATTATGTTAGATCCACTATGGACTGGACTCTCACTATTATGTTAGATCCACTATGGACTGGACTCTCACTATAATGTTAGATCCACTATGGACTGGACTCTCTCACTATTATGCTAGATCCACTATGGACTGGACTCTCACTATTATGTTAGATCCACTATGGACTGGACTCTCACTATTATGTTAGCTCCACTATGGACTGGACTCTCACACTATTATGTTAGATCCACTATGGACTGGACTCTCACTATTATGTTAGATCCACTATGGACTGGACTCTCACTATTATGTTAGATCCACTATGGACTGGACTCTCATACTATTATGTTGGATCCACTATGGACTGGACTCTCACTATTATGTTAGATCCACTATGGACTGGATTCTCACTATTATGTTAGATCCACTATGGACTGAACTCTCACTATTATGTTAGATCCACTATGGACTGGACTCTCACTATTATGTTGGATCCACTATGGACTGGACTCTCACTATTATGTTAGATCCACTATGGACTGGACTCTCACTATTATGTTAGATCCACTGTGGACTGGACTCGCTCACTATTATGTTAGATCCACTATGGACTGGACTCTCACTATTATGTTAGATCCACTATGGACTGGACTCTCACTATAATGTTAGATCCACTATGGACTGGACTCTCTCACTATTATGCTAGATCCACTATGGACTGGACTCTCACTATTATGTTAGATCCACTATGGACTGGACTCTCACTATTATGTTAGATCCACTATGGACTGGACTCTCATACTATTATGTTGGATCCACTATGGACTGGACTCTCACTATTATGTTAGATCCACTATGGACTGGATTCTCACTATTATGTTAGATCCACTATGGACTGAACCCTCACTATTATGTTAGATCCACTATGGACTGGACTCTCACTATTATGTTGGATCCACTATGGACTGGACTCTCACTATTATGTTAGATCCACTATGGACTGGACTCTCACTATTATGTTAGATCCACTGTGGACTGGACTCGCTCACTATTATGTTAGATCCACTATGGACTGGACTCTCACTATTATGTTAGATCCACTATGGACTGGACTCTCACTATAATGTTAGATCCACTATGGACTGGACTCTCTCACTATTATGCTAGATCCACTATGGACTGGACTCTCACTATTATGTTAGATCCATTATGGACTGGACTCTCACACTATTATGTTAGATCCACTATGGACTGGACTCTCACACTATTATATTAGATCCACTATGGACTGGACTCTCACTATTATGTTAGATCCAATATGGACTGGACTCTCACACTATTATGTTAGATCCACTATGAACTGGACTCTCACACTATTATATTAGATCCACTATGGACTGGACTCTCACTATTATGTTAGATCCAATATGGACTGGACTCTCACACTATTATGTTAGATCCACTATGGACTGGACTCTCACACTATTATATTAGATCCACTATGGACTGGACTCTCACCATTATGCTAGATCCACTATGGACTGGACTCTCACTATTATGTTAGATCCACTATGGACTGGACTCTCACACTATTATGTTAGATCCACTATGGACTGGACTCTCACTATTATGTTAGATCCACTATGGACTGGACTCTCACAATATTATGCTAGATCCACTATGGACTGGACTCTCACAATATTATGTTAGATCCACTATGGACTGGACTCTCACTATTATGTTAAATCCACTATGGACTGGACTCTCACTATTATGTTAGATCCACTATGGACTGGACTCTCACTATTATGTTAGATCCACTATGGACTGGACTCTCACAATATTATGCTAGATCCACTATGGACTGGACTCTCACAATATTATGTTAGATCCACTATGGACTGGACTCTCTCACTATTATGTTAGATCCACTATGGACTGGACTCTCACTATTATGTTAAATCCACTATGGACTGGACTCTCACTATTATGTTAGATCCACTATGGACTGGACTCTCACTATAATGTTAGATCCACTATGGACTGGACTCTCACTATTATGTTAGATCCACTATGGACTGGACTCTCACTATTATGTTGGATCCACTATGGACTGGACTCTCACAATATTATGTTAGATCCACTATGGACTGGACTCTCTCACTATTATGTTAGATCCACTATGGACTGGACTCTCACTACTATGTTAAATCCACTATGGACTGGACTCTCACTATTATGTTAGATCCACTATGGACTGGACTCTCACTATTATGTTAGATCCACTATGGACTGGCCTCTCACTATTATGTTGGATCCACTATGGACTGGACTCTCACAATATTATGTTAGATCCACTATGGACTGGACTCTCACTATTATGTTAGATCCACTATGGACTGGACTCTCTCACTATTATGTTAGATCCACTATGGACTGGACTCTCACTATTATGTTAAATCCACTATGGACTGTACTCTCACTATTATGTTAGATCCACTATGGACTGGACTCTCACTATTATGTTAGATCCACTATGGACTGGACTCTCACTATAATGTTAGATCCACTATGGACTGGACTCTCACTATTATGTTGGATCCACTATGGACTGGACTCTCACTATAATGTTAGATCCACTATGGACTGGACTCTCACTATTATGTTAGATCCACTATGGACTGGACTCTCACTATAATGTTAGATCCACTATGTACTGGACTCTCACACTATTATGTTAGATCCACTATGGACTGGACTCTCAGTATTATGTTAGATCCACTATGGACTGGCCTCTCACTATTATGTTGGATCCACTATGGACTGGACTCTCACAATATTATGTTAGATCCACTATGGACTGGACTCTCACTATTATGTTAGATCCACTATGGACGAGACTCTCACAATATTATGTTAGATCCACTATGGACTAAACTCTCACACTATTATGTTAGATCCAGTATGGACCGGACTCTCACTATTATGTTAGATCCACTATGGACTGGACTCTCTCTATTATGTTAGATCCACTATGGACGAGACTCTCACAATATTATGTTAGATCCACTATGGACTAAACTCTCACACTATTATGTTAGATCCAGTATGGACTGGACTCTCACACTATTATGTTAGATCCACTATGGACTGGACTCTCAGTATTATGTTAGATCCACTATGGACTGGCCTCTCACTATTATGTTAGATCCACTATGGACTGGACTCTCTCACTATTATGTTAGATCCACTATGGACTGGACTCTCACTATTATGTTAAATCCCCTATGGACTGGACTCTCACTATTATGTTAGATCCACTATGGACTGGACTCTCACTATTATGTTAGATCCACTATGGACTGGACTCTCACTATAATGTTAGATCCACTATGGACTGGACTCTCACTATTATGTTGGATCCACTATGGACTGGACTCTCACTATAATGTTAGATCCACTATGGACTGGACTCTCACTATTATGTTAGATCCACTATGGACTGGACTCTCACTATAATGTTAGATCCACTATGTACTGGACTCTCACACTATTATGTTAGATCCACTATGGACTGGACTCTCAGTATTATGTTAGATCCACTATGGACTGGCCTCTCACTATTATGTTGGATCCACTATGGACTGGACTCTCACAATATTATGTTAGATCCACTCTGGACTGGACTCTCACTATTATGTTAGATCCACTATGGACGAGACTCTCACAATATTATGTTAGATCCACTATGGACTAAACTCTCACACTATTATGTTAGATCCAGTATGGACTGGACTCTCACTATTATGTTAGATCCACTATGGACTGGACTCTCTCTATTATGTTAGATCCACTATGGACGAGACTCTCACAATATTATGTTAGATCCACTATGGACTAAACTCTCACACTATTATGTTAGATCCTGTATGGACTGGACTCTCACACTATTATGTTAGATCCACTATGGACTAGACTCTCACAATATTATGTTAGATCCCCTAATGACTAGACTCTCACTATTCTGTTAGATCCACTATGGACTGGACTCTCACACTATTATGTTAGATCCACTATGGACTGGACTCTCACTATTATGTTAGATCCACTATGGACTGGACTCTCACTATTATGTTAGATCCACTATGGACTGGACTCTCACTATTATGTTAGATCCACTATGGACTGGACTCTCACTATTATGTTAGATCCACTATGGACTGGACTCTCACTATTATGTTAGATCCACTATGGACTGGACTCTCACTATTATGTTAGATCCACTATGGACTGGACTCTCACTATTATGTTACATCTGCGATACCCTCCAAGGATTCTCATTGTTATCCCATTGGGTTGAGTTTTTCCTCAGATTTAGTGCTGCGAGGGGTTCTGGGTATTTGTTCTGTTGTGTTTATGTTGTGTTACGGTGCGGATGTTCTCCCGAAATGTGTTTGTCATTCTTGTTTGGTGTTAGTTCACAGTGCGGCGCATATTTTTAACAGTGTTAAAGTTGTTAATGCGGCCACCCTCAGTGTGACCTGTATGGCTGTTGACCAAGTATGCATTGCATTCACTTGTGTGTGTGAAAAGCCGTAGATATTATGTGACTGGGCCGGCACGCAAAGACAGTGCCTTTAAGGTTTATTGGCGCTCTGTACTTCTCCCTACGTCCGTGTACCACTCCGTACAGTGGCGTTTTAAAAAGTCATAAATTTTACTTTTTGAAACCGATACCGATCATTTTGAAACAGATACCGATAATTTCCGATATTACATTTTTAAGCATTCATCGACCGATAATATCGGCAGTCTGATATTATCGGACATCTCTATAAACAAATATAATTAAATTCAAATAAAGTATCCAGTAACAAACGTGTCCGCATCACTCCACTTAATTAATCATGATGTTAATAGATTAAAATATAAATACCAAACACTAAACACCAAAATGCACTATATTTTCGGTGTAAACATACAAAATTAGCTAAAAAAAACAAAACATTTACCAATCCACTTCAACTTAAAGATGGCATACCACTCCGTACAGCGGTGTTTTAAAAAGTCATAAATTTTACTTTTTGAAACCGATACCGATAATTTCCGATATTTCATTTTAAAGCCTTTATCGGCCGATAATATCGGCAGTTTGATATTATCGGACATCTCTATAAACAAATATAATTACATTCAAATAAAGTATCCAGTAACAAACGTGTCCGCATCACTCCACTTAATTAATCATGATCTTAATATATTAAAATATAAATACCAAACACCAATACCAAATATTAAATACCAAAATGCACAATTTTTTCGGTGTAAACATACAAAATTAGTTAAAAAAAAAAAAAAAAACATTTACCAATCCACTTCAACTTAAAGACGGCATACCACTCCGTACAGCGGCGTTTTAAAAAGTCATAAATTTAACTTTTTAAAACAGATACCGATAATTTCCGATATTTCATTTTAAAGCATTTATCGGCCGATAATATCGGCAGTCTGATATTATCGGACATCTCTATAAACAAATATAATTACATTCAAATAAAGTATCCAGTAACAAACGTGTCCGCATCACTCCACTTAATTAATCATGATCTTAATAGATTAAAATATAAATACCAAACACCAATACCAAATACTAAATACCAAAATGCACTATTTTTTAGGTGTAAACATACAAAATTAGCTAAAAAAAACAAACCATTTACCAATCCACTTCAACTTAAAGATGGCACACCACTCCGTACAGCAGTGTTTTAAAAAGTCATAAAATGTACTTTTTGAAACTGATACCGATAATTTCCGATATTTCATTTTAAAGCATTTATCGGCCGATAATATCGGCAGTCTGATATTATCGGACATCTCTATAAACAAATATAATTAAATTCTTATAAAGTATCCAGTAACAAATGTGTCCGCATCACTCCACTTAATTAATCATGATCTTAATAGATTAAAATATAAATACCAAACACCAATACCAAATACTAAATACCAAAATGCACTATTTTTTCGGTGTAAACATACAAAATTAGCTTAAAAAAAAAAAAATTAACATTTACCAATCCACTTCAACTTAAAGATGGCATACCACTCCGTACAGCGGTGTTTTAAAAAGTCATAAAATTTACTTTTTGAAACTGATACCGATAATTTCCGATATTTCATTTTAAAGCATTTATCGGCCGATAATATCGGCAGTCTGATATCATCGGACATCTCTATAAACAAATATAATTACATTCAAATAAAGTATCCAGTAACGAACGTGTCCGCATCACTCCACTTAATTAATCATGATCTTAATAGATTAAAATATAAATACCAAATACCAATACCAAATACTAAATACCAAAATGCACTATTTTTTAGGTGTAAACATACAAAATTAGCTAAAAGAAAAACAAAAAACATTTACCAATCCACTTCAACTTAAAGACGGTATACCACTCCGTACAGCGGTGTTTTAAAAAGTCATAAAATTTACATTTTGAAACCGATACCGATAATTTTGAAACCGATACCGATACTTTCCGATATTACATTTTTAAGCATTTATCGACGATAATATCGGTAGTCTGATATCGGACATCTCTATAAACAAATATAAATAAATTCAAATAAAGTATCCAGTAACAAACGTGTCCACATCACTCCACTTAATTAATCATGATCTTAATAGATTAAAATATAAATACCAAATACCAAATACCAAAATGCACTATTTTTTCGGTGTAAACATACAAAATTAGCTAAAAAAAAACCAAAAAACATTTACCAATCCACTTCAACTTAAAGACGGCATACCACTCCGTACAGCGGCGTTTTAAAAAGTCATACATTTTACTTCTTGAAACCGATACCGATAATTTCCGATATTTCATTTTAAAGCATTTATCGGCCGATAAAATCGGCAGTCTGATATTATCGGACATCTCTATAAACAAATATAACTAAATTCAAATAAAGTATCCAGTAACAAACGTGTCCGCATCACTCCACTTAATTAATCATGATCTTAATAGATTAAAATATAAATACCAAACACCAATACCAAATACTAAATACCAAAATGCACTATTTTTTAGGTGTAAACATACAAAATTAGCTAAAAAAAACAAACCATTTACCAATCCACTTCAACTTAAAGATGGCACACCACTCCGTACAGCAGTGTTTTAAAAAGTCATAAAATGTACTTTTTGAAACTGATACCGATAATTTCCGATATTTCATTTTAAAGCATTTATCGGCCGATAATATCGGCAGTCTGATATTATCGGACATCTCTATAAACAAATATAATTAAATTCAAATAAAGTATCCAGTAACAAACGTGTCCGCATCACTCCACTTAATTAATCATGGTCTTAATAGATTAAAATATAAATACCAAACACCAATACCAAATACTAAATACCAAAATGCACTATTTTTTCGGTGTAAACATACAAAATTAGCTATAAAAAAAAAATTAACATTTACCAATCCACTTCAACTTAAAGATGGCATACCACTCTGTACAGCGGTGTTTTAAAAAGTCATAAAATGTACTTTTTGAAACTGATACCAATAATTTCCGATATTTCATTTTAAAGCATTTATCGGCCGATAAAATCGGCAGTCCGATATTATCGTACATCTCTACTTTGCAACC
>NC_084553.2:10220950-10228450 GCF_033978685.3 Nerophis lumbriciformis
ATTTATCAGTTTGAACATCAAATATGTTGTCTTTGTAGCATATTCAACTGAATATGGGTTGAAAATGATTTGCAAATCATTGTATTCCGTTTATATTTACATCTAACACAATTTCCCAACTCATATGGAACAAAACTTTGTTTTCAGCACAAACCCGTTCAAGATGAGACAAACAAACAGTGTACAGGGTTACAGAACAGAAACGCTGATGGGTTGCCGCAAGGCGCCCCGTAAAAGATGGGAAAAAGGTCAACGCTGAGGAAGGATGAGTAAAAAAAATACAATCTAGACTGGGCTGGAGTGGGGGAAAAAACCTCCATTGCAAAGCACATATACATATTACAACGTACATCTCGAGATATCTAGCAACAGAGGGGAGGGAGTGGGGGGGCCATGGTGGCAGGCCGCAGCTCTCAGGCGCTGCCCATCCTTCCATCACCCCTATGGGATTTGCTTCGAGGGCGTTGGATTGGGGGTGGGGTATGTGTGTGGGGCGTATATTTTTTTTGTGGATGCATGTGTGTGTGTGTGTAAGCCTGCAGTGTCTCTCTGTTCCGCGGCGTTGATGTCAAGGATGTCAAGGGATGTGAAAGCAACTAAAGAGCGGTTATTAAATCATATTAAAGATCTGGCCTTGAGGAGAGGAAACCAAGCATGGAGCTAAAGTGACTCATTGTTCGTAAAAAGTGGCCACAAGTATATATTTATATTGTCTACTCTCTAAACCAGGGGTGCACACACTTTGTCTGCAGGCCAGCTACTTTTCAATCGATCAAGTCGAGGGGATTTACCTCATTCATATATATCATTTATATGTATGAAAAATACCTTTTTGTTAACAAGTTAAGGGTGTTTAGTGATAATACAAGCATGTTTAATGCATATAAATTCCTGGGTGAGAAGCTCTGCCATCCGGGGGGAGCTCAAAGTAAAGCTGCTGCTCCTCCACATCGAGAGGAGCCAGATGAGGTGGTTCGGGCATCTGGTCAGGATGCCACCCGAACGCCTCCCTAGGGAGGTGTTTAGGGCACGTCCGACCGGTAGGAGGCCACGGGGAAGACCCAGGACACGTTGGGAAGACTATGTCTTCCCGGCTGGCCTGGGAACGCCTCGGGATCCCCCGGGAAGAGCTGGACGAAGTGGCTGGGGAGAGGGAAGTCTGGGCTTCCCTGCTTAGGCTGCTGCCCCCGCGACCCGACCTCGGATAAGCGGAAGAAGATGGATGGATGGATGGTATTTATTTCTACACTAGTGACATATTTTGGCGTTAGGGTCAAATGTGTGAGTTTTGGCCGATTCAGAGCTCTTCATGTAGCACTCTAATCTGCGTATCATGTCCGTGTCTGAGCGACCGCCATCTCCCGACGTCCACATAGCATAAACACGGCAGACATGAAAAAGACACTGGCCTTTGACAGCCGGCTTGACCTTTGATATTCCAATGAATGTGGAATCGCAATTGCAAGTGTGTGTGTGTGTGTGTGTGTGTGTGTCTCCACCCTCTCACACCTGTCTACTAAAACTAGCAGAGGACTGCAAGTTTTGACAGCTGTCTCACTCACTCTCTTCCACCCACACAAACACATATACACACACACACACACACACACACACACACACACACACACACACACACACACACACACACACACACACACACACACACACACACACACACACACACACACACACACACACGCATTGCTTCCTATTGGTTGGTTAAGTAGCTTGTCACCCAGTTCAACACCACTCCCCTAATGCCGTATCGTTCTAATTTGTCTATTAGGATTTTAGGATGATTGTGAGCGATATGGCAAAATTCCCCCCAAAAAAGTGCATTTCACCTTTAAGAATCCAGAGCAATATTTAATGTTTCCTACTCAGCTGCCTTGTGGTTAGAGTGTCCGCCCTGAGATCGGTAGGTCGTGAGTTCAAACCCTGAGTCATACCAAAGACTATAAAAATGGGAGCCATGACCTCCCTGCTTGGCACTCAGCATCAAGGGTTGGAATTGGGGGTTAAATCACCAAAAATGATTCCCGGGCGCGGCCACCGCTGCTGCTCACTTCTCCCCTCACCGGCTCAGCTCCTTCTTCACCACAACGGATCGATACAGCGTCCGCATTACTGAAGACGCCGCACCGGTCCGCCTGTCGATCTCACCATCCACTCTTCCCTCACTCGTGAACAAGACTCCGAGGTACTTGAACTCCTCCACTTGGGGCAAGATCTCCTCCCCAACCCGGAGATGGCACTCCACCCTTTTCCGGGAGAGAACCATGGACTCGGACTTGGAGGTGCTGATTCCCATCCCAGTAAACTTCACACTCGGCTGCGAACCGATCCAGTGAGAGCTGAAGATCTTGGCCAGAGGAAGCCATCAGGACCACATCATCTGCAAATAGCAGAGACCTAATCCTGCAGCCACCAAACCAGATACCCTCAACGCCCTGACTGCGCCTAGAAATTCTGTCCATAAAGGTCATGAACAGAATTGGTGACAAAGGGCAGCCTTGGCGGAGTCCACTGGAAACGTGTCCGACTTACTGCCGGCAATGCGAACCAAGCTCTGACACTGATCATACAGGGAGCGAACTGCCACAATCAGACAGTCCGATACCCCATACTCTCTGAGCACTCCCCACAGGACTTCCCGGGGTACACGGCCGAATGCCTTCTCCAAGTCCACAAAGCACATGTAGACTGGTTGGGCAAACTCCCATGCACCCTCAAGGACCCTGCCGAGAGTATAGAGCTGGTCCACAGTTCCACGACCAGGACGAAATCCACACTGTTCCTCCTGAATCCTGAGGTTCGACTATCCGGCGTAGCCTCCTCTCCAGTACACCTGAATAGACCTTACCGGGAAGGCTGAGGAGTCCAACCATGGTCGTTAAAAAAATCATCAATGTTTAGTAGTGTCATGATCCGTGGCCCGGATCATGTTTTGTTTAGTCCTGTTCTGTTAGTTTTGGACTCCCTTAGTTCCTGTTTTGTGCACCCCTGGGTTTGTTTTGGTCACCTGCCTCTGGTTAGTGTTCGGCACGTTCACCTGCTGTCCATACTTGCCAACCTTGAGACCTCCGATTTCGGGAGGTGGGGGGCGTGGCCGGGGGTGGGGTGGGGCGTGGTTAAGAGGGGAGGAGTATATTGACAGCTAGAATTCACCAAGTCAAGTATTTCATACATACATATATACATATATATATATATATATATATATATATATATATATATATATATATATATATATATATATATATATATATATACATACATATTTATATTTATAAATAAAATATATATATATATATATATATATATATATATATATATATATATATATATATATATATATATATATATATACATATTTATATTTATAAATAAAATAAAGACTTGACTTTCAGTGAATTCTAGCTATATATATATATATATATATATATACATATATATATTTATAAATAAAATAAAGACTTGACTTTCAGTGAATTCTAGCTATATATATATATATATATATATATATATATATATATATATATATATATATATATATATATATATATATATATATATATACATATACACATCCTGAAAATATGCAAACAAAACTGTGTTTAGATAATTGATACTTCAAACTTGCATGAATAAATCTTAAGGAATATAACATAACTTGGCTTCTGAGAGCTTCAAAATGTAATGAATAAAATGCTAAGGTTGTTGATAAACAAGCAATTATTTTAATAATTAAAAATGGTCATTTTAAATGAATTATGATGATAATTTAAAATTAATTATTTCAAATATGTTCATTTTAATGTATCATTCTATGGCCGGATGTAATAAGGAGTCAGAAAAATTACAAATAAAAATACAATTAATTTTGATGTTTTTAGCAAAATATTGTAAACATTTATTTATTTTTAAAATTAATAAATATATTTATTTTTAGGTAAGATAAACATAATAATACAATTCATCCCTAGTCTGGATGATTTAGTTCTTGTCACCCTGTTGTCCTCCCGTCTTGAAAAAAGGCTGTCCTCACTCAGGTCCGCAAGGACCTGGAGGGGGCGTGGCCTCCAGCTCCGGCTGAAAATCGGGAGATTTTCGGGAGAATATTTGTCCCGGGAGGTTTTCGGGTGAGGCGCTGAATCCAGGAAAATTCGGGAGGGTTGGCAAGTATCTCTGCTGTCGAGCACTAATCAGAGAGCTATTTAGTCACCTTTCTCGCCACGTTCAGTCTGGCTTTGTTGTTAGCTGCATGCAACAAGCCCGGAGGGTTATTTCTGGTTGCTATGTTTCTTCATTCCTGTGCTAAGTTTGTACCTTAGCTTCACGTGCGATCGGCAATCAGCTTCCTGTTTTTTGTATGTGTTATGATTTACGGAGATTAAATCATGTTCCTACCCGCACGCTTTGTCCGGAGTGGTCCGTCTGCATCCCGAGAGAACCACACGTGACAAGTAAAGCTTCCGAACGTTTGTGTCAGGCTTGCCCCTGACAGTTTGGTTGTGTTTTAGTTTTTCCTCTATGTGTGTAGTATTTCCTGTCAGCGCTCTTGTTTTGGTTCTGTTTCCTGTTTGTCTCCCTAAGTGCTGTGTCCCCTCAGCTGTGGCTGATTGGCACCTGGCCACACCTGGTGTCAATCAGACCAGCTGCTATTTATACCTGCCCTACCCTCCAGTCACTGCTGGATTATTGTCATTGTCATTGTCGCTAATACTTGTTGTCACTACTACCTGTCATAATACTTGTCGTTGTAGCTCTGTCTACTTTTGTTCACTCTGCTCATGTTATAGTTCATTCGTGTCACAGTAAGTGTTTTTGTTTCTTGTCGATAGTTAGCCTTTGTGCTATTTTAGTTCATAGCCAAGTTTGTTCTCCGCCTTGTGCGCGCCTTTTGTTTGTACCCTTTTTAGTTTTTTTGCCATAGTGTTAAATTAAATCATGTTTTCTTGTACCAAGCCTGCCGCCATCTCTGCATCTTGGGGTTCGTCACCAACAACTTGTGACATATATTTATATTCCAAACAAGGACACCCTGTCCCCATTAAGAGCTTAGGCGTTGTTTCATTAGGGCCCGCATGGCCCATTGCATAAGGACTCCCAAAGGGAGTCCTTATGCAATGGGACATAAGGACCTATTGAATTTGTAAGGTTTTATTATTATTATTCTTCCGCAACTTTGCGCTGTAATTTGACCCCCTTAGCATGCTTCAAAACTCACCAAATTTTACACACACATCAGTAATATACGGCAAAACTTTTTATCAAAAAACCAAAGCCCAAAACTCAAAATTGCGCTCTAGCGCCCCCTAGAAAGAAAACTGCTAATAACTCCCAGTACAAATGTTGTAGAGACATGAAACAAAAACCTCTATGTAGGTCTTACTTAGACCTACTTTTCATTAATTAATTTCCTCGGGCAAAAATCAACAGGAAGTTGGCAATTCCCCCTTCAAGACAAAAAAGTACTAAAAACAGTAACTTTTGCCTCTTTGAGCTGTATTTTCACCCTCTTAACATGCTTCAAAACTCACCAAACTGAACACACACATCAGGACTGGCAAAAATTGCGATCTAATAAAAAAAACTAACACCAAATCTCAAAATTGCGCTCAATTTTTGAATAAAACGCAGAAAAAAACTGCTCCTCGGAAGAAAAAAATGACAAAACTGCCTGTAACTCCCACTGGGAAGGTCGGACAGACATGAAACAAAAACCTCTATGTAGGTCTCACTTAGACCTACATTTCATATATTGACAACCCCCAGCAAAAATCAACAGGAAGTTTGCAATTTCCCCTTCAAAACAGTTTTTTTTTATAAACCGGTCACTTCTCTTCAAACATTATCTCCTCTGAGGGCGTTTGTCGTATCAGCTTCAAAATAACACAGGAGAGAGATTGAACCCTTCCAAATAAAAGTTATCGAAATAATTTTTCTAACTGCTCCGGTTTTGATTTTATGAGCCTTCAAAGAACCGCTGCGCTGATGCTGCTGCGCTGCTGTTTTTTTAAGATGGCTGCTTAAAAGCAGGAAGCACCAACGTGCCCACACAATGCAGACAAGGTAGGTACACTAGACAAAAGTCTTGGGACACTTCAGACTAAAAGTAGACAAAAGTATTGGGACACTTGGGACTACAACTTGACAAAAGTATTGGGACACTTAGGACTAGCACCTGCCAAATACGCGGGCCCGACCAATGCTGCTTGCAGCTTTAATTAGGGCCCGCATGGCCCATTGTATAAGGACTCCCAAAGGGAGTCCTTATGCAATGGGACATAAGGACCTATTGAATTTGTAAGGTTTTATTATTATTATTCTTCCGCAACTTTGCGCTGTAATTTGACCCCCTTAGCATGCTTCAAAACTCACCAAATTTTACACACATCAGTAATATACGGCAAAACTTTTTATCAAAAAACCAAACCCCAAAACTCAAAATTGCGCTCTAGCGCCCCCTAGAAAGAAAACTGCTTATAACTCCCAGTACGAATGTTGTAGAGACATGAAACAAAAACCTCTATGGAGATCTCACTTAGACTTAAATTTAATTAATTTATTTCCTCGGCCAAAAATCTACAGGAAGTTTGCTATTCCCCCTTCAACACTAAATTTGAGTAAAAACAGTAACTTTTGCCTCTTTGAGCTGTAATTTGACCCCCTTAACACGCTTCAAAACTCACCAAACTGAACGCACACATCAGGACTGGCAAAAATTGCGATCTAATAAAAAAACCTAACCCCAAATTAAAAAATTGCGCTCTAGAGCAATTTTTGAATAAAACGGAGAAAAAACTGCTACTCGGAAGAAAAAAAATTACAAAACTGCCTGTAACTCCCACTGGGAAGGTCGGACATGAAACAAAAACCTCTCCGTAGGTCTGACTTAGACCTACATTTCATAAATTGACAACCCCCAGCAAAAATCTACAGGAAGTTTGCTATTCCCCCTTCAACACAACATTTTTGTAAAAACCGGTCACCTTTCTTCAAACATTATCTCCTCTGAGCGTGTTTGTCGTTTCGGCTTCAAACTAACACAGGAGAGAGATAGAACCCTTTTGATTAAAAGTTATCGAAAGAGTTTTAATACCGGCTCCGGTTTTGATTTTATGACCCTTCAAAGAGCCGCTGCGCTGATGCTGCTGTTTTTTCAAGAAGGCTGCTTAAAAGCAGGAAGCACCAGCGTGCCCACACAATGCAGACAAGGTAGGTACACTAAACAAAAGTATTGGGACGATTCGGACTACAAGTAGACAAAAGTATTGGGACACTTATGACGAAAACTGAACAAAAGTATTGGGACACTTACACTGGAAAAAAATATTGGGACACTTACGAATACCACTGAACAAAAGTATTGCGACACTTAGGACGAAAACTGGACAAAAGTATTGGGACACTTACACTGGACAAAAGTATTGGGACACTTATGGCAACTACTTGACAAAAGTATTGGGACACTTAGGACTAAAACTGGACAAAAGT
>NC_084553.2:10233450-10245950 GCF_033978685.3 Nerophis lumbriciformis
AGATGTCCGATAATGGCTTTTTTGCCGATATCCGATTATGTCCAACTCTTAATTACCAATTCCGATATCAACCGATACCGATATATACAGTCGTGGAATTAACACATTATTATGCCTAATTTTGTTGTGATGGATGCATTAAACAATGTAACAAGGTTTTCCAAAATAAATCAACTCAAGTTATGGAGAAGAATGCCAACATGGCACTGCCATATTTATTATTGAAGTCACAAAGTGCATTACTTTTTTTTAACATGCCTCAAAACAGCAGCTTGGAATTTGGGACATGCTCTCTCAGGGAGAGCATGAGGAGGTTGAGGTGGGCGGGGTTGGGGGGAAGATGGTAGTGGGTGGGGAGAGGGTAGTGGGGGGTGCATATTGTAGCATCCCGGAAGAGTTAGTGCTGCAAGGGGTTCTGGGTATTTGTTCTGTTGTGTTTATGTTGTGTTACGGTGCGGATGTTCTCAAGAAATGTGTTTGTCATTCTTGTTTGGTGTGGGTTCACAGTGTGGCGCATATTTGTAACAGTGTTACAGTTGTATAAAAGGCCACCCTCACTGTGACCTGTATGGCTGTTGACCAAGTATGCCTTGCATTCACCTGTGTGTGTGAAAAGCCGTAGATATTATGTGACTGGGCCGGCACGCAAAGGCAGTGTCTTTAAAGGGGAACATTATCACCAGACCTATGTAAGCGTCAATATATACCTTGATGTTGCAGAAAAAAGACCATATCTTTTTTTAACCGATTTCCGAACTCTAAATGGGTGAATTTTGGCGAATTAAACGCCTTTCTACTATTCGCTCTCGGAGCGATGACGTCATCAGGAAGCAATCCGCCATTTTCTCAAACACCGAGTCAAATCAGCTCTGTTATTTTCCGTTTTTCCAACTGTCGGAGGGTGTAACAACACGAACAGGGACGGATTCAAGTTGCACCAGTGGCCCAAAGATGCGAAAGTGGCAAGAAATTGGACGTTTGTTCCGCACACTTTACCGACGAAAGCTATGCTACGACAGAGATGGCAAGAATGTGTGGATATCCTGCGACACTCAAAGCAGATGCATTTCCAACGATAAAGTCAAAGAAATCTGCCGCCAGACCCCCATTGAATCTGCCGGAGTGTGTGAGAAATTCAGGGACAAAGGACCTCGCTAGCACGGCAAGCAATGGCGGCAGTTTGTTCCCGCAGACGAGCGAGCTAAACCCCCTGGATGTCTTGGCTCACACCGTCCCTTATGCCACCGAAGATGATCAAGAGAAAAATATCGACCCTAGCTTCCCTGGCCTGCTGACATCAACTCCAAAACTGGACAGATCAGCTTTCAGGAAAAGAGAGCGGATGAGGGTATGTCTACAGAATATATTAATTGATGAAAACTGGGCTGTCTGCACTCTCAAAGTGCATGTTGTTGCCAAATGTATTTCGTATGCTGTAAACCTAGTTCATAGTTGTTAGTTTCCTTTAATGCCAAACAAACACATACCAATCGTTGGTTAGAAGGCGATCGCCGAATTCGTCCTCGCTTTCTCCCGTGTCGCTGGCTGTCGTGTCGTTTTCGTCGGTTTCGCTTGCATACGGTTCAAACCGATATGGCTCAATATCTTCAGTTTCTTCTTCAATTTCATTTTCGCTACCTGCCTCCACACTACAACCATCCGTTTCAATACATGCGTAATAGAGATGCACGGTTTGCGGACACAATCGCCCGATCCGCGGATTATCCGCGGATCGGGCGGTTGAAATAATAAAAAAATAGATTTTATCCGCGGGTCGGGTCGGGCGGTTGAAATTAAAAAAAATTAGATTTTAAACAGATTCAGGCGGGTGGCAGCTAAACCAATTCGGAAATATATATACATAGTTAAATGTTGTTACCCACATACGAAAAACGAGCAGGCACCTGCTGCATATGCCACAACAGAAGAAAAAAAAAAAAAGAGATGGACACTTTTACGGAGCGGAGAAGGGACGCCTCGCCGGGGTCCGGGACCGAGGCCCCTTCCCCCGAGAGGGCCCCACCGGGAGCCGTAGCTGAGGTGATCCGCGAGAAGGGCCCGACGCACGTCCAGGGTCACCACCGCGCCCACCGCACCGACACCCCGCCTCGTCCGCCTTCGCCGCGGCCGGCGTCACGCACAGCAGGTAAGCAGCTTACCTGCCCGCCACCCCCGTGGCCGGGGGCTCGTAACAGGGGTCACTCCGCGCGCTCCTCCCGCGCAGCTTACCTGCCCGCCACCCCTGTTGCCGGGGGCGCGTAACAGGGGTCACTCCGCGCGCAGTGCGCTCACGAAAGGGGTGGGGCTCACCCTGGTTGATATAGACAGCAGGACGGTGGCCATGGAAGTCGGAACCCGCTAAGGAGTGTGTAACAACCCACCTGCCGAATCAACTAGCCCTGAAAATGGATGGCGCTGGAGCGTCGGGCCCATACCCGGCCGTCGCCGGCAGCGAGAGCCGCGAGGGCTAGGCCGCGACGAGTAGGATGGCCGCCGCGGTACGCGCTGAAGCCTCGGGCGCGAGCCCGGGTGGAGCCACTGCGGGTGCGAGGGACATCACACCTCAACGCGCTTGGAGGTGCGCTCAACGCGGCTCCCATATGATTGCGCACTCGCGTGCGTCTGGGTCGTGACAGCGTGGCACGCATTGAATGTCTGTACTGCATTGGATCAGTCTCCTTTCTTTAACAGGCAAAAGCTTTATAACCTCACTAGTGCCTTGCATCGTCTATATTAGATATATAACAACGGGCGGATGCGGTTTTGATTAAACGGGCGGATGCGGTTTTGATTAAAGGGGCGGCATGGCGTAGTGGGTAGAGCAACCGTGCCAGAAACCTGAGGGTTGCAGGTTCGCTCCCCGCCTCTTACCATCCAAAAATCGCTGCCGTTGTGTCCTTGGGCGGGACACTTCACCCTTTGCCCCCGGTGCCACTCACACCGGTGAATTGAATGATGAATGATAGGTGGTGGTCGGAGGGGCCGTTGGCGCAAACTGCAGCCACGCTTCCGTCAGTCTACCCCAGGGCAGCTGTGGCTATGAAAGTAGCTTACCACCACCAGGTGTGAATGATGGGTTCTACATGTAAAGCGACTTTGGGTACTTAGAAAAGCGCTATATAAATCCCAGTTATTATTATTATTATTATTATGTTAGACCGGGTGGATGGCGGATGGTTGACGACTTTCTGATGCGGTTGCGGATGAAATAATTGCCTATCCGCGCATCTCTAATGCGTAATCTGTTGAATCGCTTAAGCCGCTGAAAGCCGAGTCTGAATCCGAGCTAATGTCGCTATAGCTTGCTGTATGACGTCACAGGAAAATGGACGGGTGTTTATAACGATGGTTAAAATCAGGCACTTTGAAGCTTTTTTTTTAGGGATATTGCGTGATGGGGAAAATTTTTTAAAAAACTTCGAAAAATAAAATAAGCCACTGGGAACTGATTTTTAATGGTTTTAACCCTTCTGAAATTGTGATAATGTTCCCCTTTAAGGTTTATTGGCGCTCTGTACTTCTCCCTACGTCCGTGTACACAGCGGCGTTTTAAAAAGTCATAGATTTTACTTTTTGAAACCGATACTGATCATTTCCGATATTACATTTTAAAGCATTTATCGGCCGATAATATTGGCAGTCCGATATTATCGGACATCTCTATTATGAACATCTTTTATGAAGGTTGAAAAGTTACTTAGTGCTGCTTTAATGCTTCTTAACAGAGGTGGGTAGAGTAGCCAGAAATTGTACTCAAGTAAGAGTACTGTTACTTTAGAGATTTATTACTCAAGTAAAAGTAAGGAGTAGTCACCCAAATATTTACTTGAGTAAAAGTAAAAAATATGTTGTGAAAAAACTACTCAAGTACTGAGTAACTGATGAGTAACATACACACTCATATCATATATATACATATATATATGTATATATATATATATATATTCATATATATATATATATATATATATATATATATATATATATATATATATACATACATATACATTGATATATACAGTATATAATTTATATGTATTTATTTTGCTGTTTTTGTTTACATGTTAAAGGTGTTTTAATGAATATACATGCATGTTTAACATATAGATTCCTTTCTTTAATGAAGACTAGAATATAAGTTGGTGTATTACCTGATTCTGATGACTTGCGTTGATTGTAATCAGACAGTCGTGATGATAACGTCCACGTTTTCAAATGGAGGAGAAGAAAAGTTCCTCCTTTCTGTCTAATACCACATGAAAGTGGTTGGTTGGTTTTTGGCATCCTATTTGTCCAGCTTCCATATTCATTTTTATACACTTTACAAGAAATACATTGGCGTCAAACTCCGTAGCTTACTAGCTTGTTTGCGCTGGCTTTAGGAGACTCTTGTTTTGAAAGCGCAGGCGCGATGGAGCGGCACTTTTATTGTGAAGACAGGAACGTCCTCATGTGCGGTCAGTCTTGAGGCTTTTGACGGGATGTACGGTTGAAATAAAAAAAGTATATTTTTTCCTTCACACTTAGTTTTGATTGTTGATTGATTGATTGGAACTTTTATTATTAGATTGCACAGTACAGTACACATTCCGTACAATTGACCACTAAATGGTAACACCCCATTAAGTTTTTCAACTTGTTTAAGTCAGGTCATGTGACCACTTGGCTCTGTTTGATTGGTCCAACGTCACCAGTGACTGCATCTGATTGGTGGAACGAAGTGAAACATCACCAGTAAGGCAGGCACTTTGAAGGTCTGTCTGACAGACCAAAACAAACAAAGCGTGCATTAACAGATCGATAAAAATTAGTAGCGAGTAGCGAGCTGAATGTAGATAAAAGTAGCGGAGTAAAAGTAGCGTTCCTTCTCTATAAATATACTTAAGTAAAAGTAAAAGTATGTTGCATTAAAACTACTCTTAGAAGTACAATTTATCCCAAAAGTTACTCAAGTAGATGTAACGGAGTAAATGTAGCGCGTTACTACCCACCTCTGCTTCTTAATGACATTTAAGGCCTTTATTATCACAGATTCCATTCAAAGTCATGTTTTGTATTGACCTGCGGAAACTCTGTGACGGTGTTTTAAAAAAAACAACGATTGAACATAGGAAGTGGCAAGACAAAGCAGCGTGAGGCGTACAAGTCAGACACTTTCAGCTGCATGCTTTGTACATGTGGAACGACCCAGGGCCAAACAGACAATGAGATATGGCCACAAATGGTGCAGAGAATCAAAGAGTATGGATGTAAAGGTGCCACGGGATGAGCTTTATGGCGACTCTTACCTGAGTTCTGAGCGTTGAGGGGCTGGTGGAAGGACGCCTCCGTGTCTCGATGGATCTGCGGAGAAACAGGAAGACACCGAATCAGCCTCAGCAACATGTGACCCGAGCTAAGACAAAAAGTAGTGGCGGTTAGGAAGGACTCTCTGGGTGACGCCGGCCTTGAGACTAGTTAGTAATTCCATCGCGTCCCTAAAGGGTCGACGGTTTGGACGGGTTCTCGCACTCACATTCAGTGTCAGACTGAGAGCTGTGGCGGTCTGCATACACACACACGCTTCTGCTTCCTGCGTGGTGAAGACGTGCATAGAACAGCTGTGTGTGTGTGTGTGTGTGTGTGTGCGTGTGTGTGTGTGTGTGTGTGTGTGTGTGTGTATGTGTGTGTGTGTAACAGAGCTGGTTTTAGCAACAGTCGTCGTCATAATCGCTTCTCTTAAAAAAAAATCCCCCACCCTCCTGAACTGGGGCCCCCTTTGCGGTGTCGAGATTTGACTGGAAATGCACACGCACGCACAAAACTTGCCCGAAAAAGTTGCGTACAACATTTTCCACGCAAAAGTGTGTGATGTATAAAAACACAATACAACTCTTTGTGCGATAGTGTGATGTTAAAGTTAAAGTACCAATGATTGTCACACACTTGCCAACCCTAACCCGAATTTTCCGGGAGACTCCCGAAATTCAGCGCCTCTCCCGAAAACCTCCCGGGACAAATATTCTCCCGAAAATCTCCCGATTTTCAGCCGGAGCTGGAGGCCACGCCCCCTCCAGCTCCATGCGGACCTGAGTGAGGACAGCCTTTTTTTTCACGACGGGAGGACAACAGGGTGACAAGAACTAAATCATCAAGACAAGAGGTGAATTGTATTATTATGTTTATCTTACCTAAAAATAAATATATTTATTAATTAAAAAAAAAAAAACGAAATAAATTTTTAATATATTTTGCTAAAAACATCAAAATTGGCTATTTTTAAGACCCTTCTTAAAACCCATTTTTATTCACTGGCTTTTAACCCAGCATGAGACTTTGAACTGTTTTTAGCTTTTAACTTTTTGAACTGTTTTTAACTTTTAAACTGTTTTTATCTAACAAACTGTTCTTAGGGTAATTTACATTTGCTTTTTAAATGTGTATTTTTATTTCTGTTTTAAATGTTATTTTTTAGTCTGTCCTTTGCCTCCATTTCTTTGTGGTGTACAGCCCTTTGTTTTTCAACTGTGCTTGTTTTTAAAGGGCTTTATAAATAAAGTTGGTATGGTATGGTAAAATTAATTGTATTTTTATTTGTATTTTTTCTGACTCCTTATTACATCCAGGCATTAGAATTATACATTAAAATAAACATATTTGAAATAATTAATTTTAAATTATCATAACAATTCATTTAAAATGACCATATTTAATTATTAAAATAATTGCTTGTTTATCAACAACTTTAGCATTTTTTTCATTACATTTTGAAGCTCTCAGAAGCCAAGTTGTGTTATATTCCTTAATAATTTTTTATGCAAGTTTGAAGTATCAATTATCCAAACACAGTTTTATTTGCATATTTTCAGGATGTAGAGATATATATATATATATGTATGAAATACTTGACTTGGTGAATTCTAGCTGTCAATATACTCCTCCCCTCTTAACCACGCCCCCAACCACGCCCTGCCCCACCCCCGACCACGCCCCCACCCCCCACCTCCCGAAATCGAAGGTCTCAAGGTTGGCAAGTATGCACTAGAGGTGAGATTCTCCTCTGCATTTGACCCATCACCCTTGATCACCCCCTGGGAGTTGAGGGGAGCAGTGAGCAGCAGCCGCGCCCGGGAATCATTTTTGGTGATTTAACCCCCAATTCCAACCCTTGACGCTGAGTGCCAAACGGGGGAGGTAATGGGTCCCATTTTTATAGTCTTTGGTATGACTCGGCCGGGCGGACACTCTAACCACTAGGCCAGTGTTTTTCAACCACTGTGCCGCGGCACACTAGTGTACCGTGAGATACAGTCTGGTGTGCCGTGGGAGATTATCTAATTTCACCTATTTGGGTTAAAAATATTTTTTGCAAACCAGTAATTATAGTCTGCAAATGATGTGTTGTTGTTGAGTGTCGGTGCTGTCTAGAGCTTGGCAGAGTAACCGTGTAATACTCTTCCATATCAGTAGGTGGTAGCCGGTAGCTAATTGCTTTGTAGACGTCAGAAACAGCGGGAGGCAGAGTGCAGGTAAAAAGGTATCTAATGCTTAAACCAAAAACAAACAAAAGGTGAGTGCCCCTAAGAAAAGGCATTGAAGCTTAGGGAAGGCTATGCAGAACGAAACGAAGACTGAACTGGCTACAAAGTAAACAAAAACATAATGCTGGACGACAGCAAAGACTTACTGTGGAGCAAAGACGGCGTCCACAAAGTACATCCGAACATGACAACAACTGAAATATTCTTGATTGCTAAAACAAAGTAGATGCGGGAAATATCGCTCAAAGGAAGACATGAAACTGCTACAGGAAAATACCAAAAAAAGTGAAAAAGCCACCAAAATAGGAGCGCAAGACAAGAACTAAAACACTACACACAGGAAAACAGCAAAAAACTCCAAATAAGTCACGGCGTGACGTGACAGGTGGTGACAGTACACCTACTTTGAGACAAGAGCTATAGTGATGCATGCTTGGTTATGATTTAAAGTCATATCCAACAATTGCGACGACTTTTTACTGTGAACTGAGTTTAGTTTTTTAATGATTTCTGCTGGTGGTGTGCCTCCGCATTTTTTTAACTCAAAAAATGTGCCTTGGCTCAAAAAAGGTTGAAAAACACTGCACTAGACCACTGAGCAGTTGTTGCGCTATATTATGAACTAGACAGGGTGTTGTATTTTATTTTGAAGTATCGCTTTTATTTTTGAAGAACCGGATGTCCGGTGCGGGAAGTGTCTTCGCTGTTTTTTTCGTTTTGTTTACTTCCTCTCGCTTCGGACTTTTGAGTCGGAAGGTAATAGTTCTTAACTGCTCCGTGTTTCTTCACTTCTGCTGTAAATATTCTTCCGAAAACGTTCTTAAATACTTGAGAAGTTAACACAATAATGTTGAGGGCACAAGTGACGGCTTTTTTTCTGCACAATTTATAACAATCTATGCTCACCTTTGTGCATTCACAAACAGCATAAAACGTTTGGTGGACAAAATGAAACAAAGAAGGGAGTGGCATATAACATGTCTTTCTGTGGCATCGTTGGAGAAAGTCATACATGTAAACAAACTACGGTGAGTTCAAGGACCGCCAATCTTACGTTTGCTGTGGTCTAGAACGGCACTAAAACCACTATCAGAAATGCAGGCAATATTACATACAGATAGATCATATGCAGATATACATTAAATAGACAGAGGAATTTAAATGAGCTTAAATATACCTACAAGTGAGGCATAATGATGCAATAGTACATACAGCTAGCCTAAATAGCACGTTAGCATCGATTAGCTTGCAGTCATGCACTGACCACATATGCTTGATAAGCACCCCAACAAGTCAATAACATCAACAAAGCTCACCTTTGTGCATTCACGCACAGCATAAAACGTTTGGTGGACAAAATGAGACAAAGAAGGGAGTGGCATATAACATGTCTTTCTGTGGCATCGTTGGAGAAAGTCATACATGTAAACAAACTACGGTGAGTTCAAGGACCGCCAAAATGAGTAGGACAAAACGGCGCTCGCCAAATACTCTCATTAGAGAATCATGTTTAATATAAACAGTGTTTTTTTTTTTTAACAATTAGAGAGGTGTGTGTCATGTTGCCCTCCTACGGAAACCATATTAAAACAAAAAATATATATTTTCCCCCCCATCTTTTTCTATTTTGATACATTTTTGAAAAAGCTCCAGGGAGCCACTAGGGCAGCGCTAAAGAGAAATTGCCTTAGAAATTTAGTGTGATTGGGGCGGTATAGCTCAGTTGGTAGAGTGGCTGTGCCAGCAACTTCAGGGTTCCAGGTTCGATCCCCGCTAGTCACTGCCGTTGTGTCCTTGGGCAAGACACTTTACCCACCTGCTCCCAGTGCCACCCACACTGGTTTTAAATGTAACTTAGATATTGGGTTTCACTTTGTAAAGCGCTTTGAGTCACTGGAGAAAAAGTGCTATATAAATATAACTCACTTCACATATAATTCACATTATTTTTGTCATTGCTCAAACAATAAAACTGACCTATTTAAGGCTCATTTTGGGGGGGAAATGTTGCATAGTTTGTGTTTTCGCCATAAAAACAGGGTTTCTTTCAACATAAAACATTAAACAATGAAAATGACACAAATTCCATAGGGGAGATGGAAGGATGGGCAGCGCCTGAGAGCTGCGGCCTGCCACCATGGCCCCCCACTCCCTCCCCTCTGTTGCTAGATATCTCGAGATGTACGTTGTAATATGTATATGTGCTTTGCTATGGAGGTTTTTTCCCACTCCAGACTCTAGATTGTATTTTTTTTTACTCATCCTTCCCCAGCGTTGACCTTTTACCCCATCTTTTACGGGGCGCCTTGTGGCGACCCATCAGCGTTCCTGTTCTGTAACCCTGTACACTGTTTGTTTGTCTCATCTTGAACGGGTTTGTGCTGAAAACAAAGTTTCGTTGTACTTGTGCAATGACAATAAAGACCTATCCTATCCCTATCCCTATCCTATCCTAGATGTAAAAATATGACTTATTTCTTAAATTTGTATGACTTCTGGGTCCCTGGGATTAAACTTGAGGGGAGTCCTAAAGGCATACTTGCCAACCCTCCCGGATTTTCCGGGAGACTCCCGAAATTCAGCGCCTCTCCCAAAAACCTCCCGGGACAAATTTTCTCCCGAAAATCTCCCGAAATTCAGGCGGACTCAGGTCCTCCACAATATAAAAAAGCGTACCTGCCCAATCACGTTATAACTATAGAATGATGGAGGGCGAGTTCTTGGTTTCTTATGTGGTTTTATTGTTAGGCAGTTTCATTAACGTCCTCCCAGCGTGGCAACAACACACAACAAC
Source organism: Nerophis lumbriciformis (assembly GCF_033978685.3). Lineage (NCBI taxonomy): Eukaryota > Metazoa > Chordata > Actinopteri > Syngnathiformes > Syngnathidae > Nerophis > Nerophis lumbriciformis. The sequence goes on from NC_084553.2 coordinate 10,243,765, forward strand.
AGCAGTCACTTTTTTGTATACCGAAAAGCAGTTTGTCTGCCGTAAACAGCAATGTTGTGACACTCTTAAACAGGACAATACTGCCATCTAGTGCATTTGATGAAAGCACTTTTGTGCGTGCCACACAGCAATGCATCATCAGAGACTGGGTGTTCAGCATGGTTCGAAAAATAGTGACAGAGAATAGAACAAGGATGGACAATTCAACCCTTAACTCAACAATGAGTAGATGAGTGTTATGTGTAAATAAATGAACACTGATATTCAAGTATTTATTTTATATATATAATAAAATATATATATATATATATATATATATATATATATATATATATATATATATATATATATATATATATATATATATAGCTAGAATTCACTGAACGTCAAGTATTTCTTATATATTTCTTATATTTAGCCACGCCACCGACCACGCCCACCCCCTCCCCCCACCTCCCGAAATCGGAGGTCTCAAGGTTGGCAAGTATGCCTAAAGGTTAAAAAAAATCTATATATTGTAATGGTTTTGAAAATGAAAACTACCTAAATGGCCCCGCATAGTTTTGATGTTTCGGTGTGTGGCCCTGAGTGGAAAATTTTGGACACCCCTGACTTGGAAATGAAACCTGGTTCAAGTCGACTTGGTACAGTAGGAGTTTCAAGATGACAGCTTAAGATTTTTGCATTGTTTCACTTGGAAAAAGATGTCGAGCGTGTTCTTGTGTCAAGATTTGTCAATATTTCCCCGCCTTACCATCCTACTGCCCACACTGGAATGTCAGTGGCAATAATTAAAGCATTGGTATGTCAAAATAATCAAAGCAACAGCCTACAGCGGGGGTCAGCAACCCGCGGCTCTCGAGCGGCGCCCTGGTGGCTCCATGGAGCTTTTTCCAAAAATGCTAATTTCAGCGGCCCTTGAACTCACTGTTGTGCGGACTGCGACGCAACAGCTTGTTTGCATGTACAACTTTCTCCGACGCTGCCACAGAAAGACGTGTTTTATGCCACTCCTTCATTGTATCATTTTGTCCACCAAACGTTTTATGCTGTATTGAGATATATTGATGTTATTGACTTGTTGGGTGTGCTAATCAGGCATATTTGGTCAGTGCATGACTGCCAGCTAATCAATGCTAACATGCTTAAGCTAGCTGTATGTACATATTGCATCATTATGCCTCGTTTGTAGCTATATTTGAGCTCATTTATATTCCTTTACTTATGTCCTCTTGTGTATTTAGTTTATTGTTCCATGTTTCATGACACATTATCTGTATGTAACATTGGCTGCATTTCTGATAGTTGTTAGTGTGCCATGTTGTTCCAGACCACAGCAAACGTTACCCAGTTTGCAAAGTGTGTAATAAATCCATTAACTTGGACACACACATCTATACCTTTGGCCATTCTAAGACAGAAGAAGAAGTTTTACTCATGTTTTCCAATGTTGTAAAAATGTGTATAATAAATATTACATTTCAACATTTCTGTCAACGAAGATCGCGACACATAGTCCATTTTGATAGTAGGCTGATATAACTAATATAGACACTTACATCATGTGTTGCCTTCATTATAACACTTATATACGTCTTGTAATTGTTTGCGGCTCCAGACAGATTATTTTTTTTGTATTTTTGGTCCAATATGGCTCTTTCAACATTTTGGGTTGCCGACCCCTGGCCTACAGGAACCATCTGAAAGTGTGCACCACACAAAAAAACAACAATGTCTGCAATAAGTACATCTAATTTCCATGACAAAGTAGGTTTGTGGGTCATGTACAATGGACTATGGAGGCCACTCACACTAGGCCAACTGCACCAAACTCTGGACCACTTGATGTTTTTGCTAATGTGAGCATTTGGACCCGAGCTCGAGTTCCCTCCTTTTGGATTGGAATAATTGGGCCGGGTCACGGCACGATTTATTTAACGCTAGCACAGGTTCTACAGAGCCCAGTCATACAATGACTGTAATACAAGGATGTCAAACTCATTTTAGATCGGGGGGGCCACCATGGAGAAAAATCTACTCCCAAGTGGGCCGGACTGCTAAAAAATAAAAATAAAGACAACTTCAGATTGTTTTTTTTGTTTAAAAAATAGATGATATTGTACAATCATAATGTTGTCGTCGTTTTTTTTACACTTAATAGTATTCTATCTTTATTTGTTGTTATT
>NC_084553.2:10250950-10298450 GCF_033978685.3 Nerophis lumbriciformis
AGCTGAGCCGGAAGGCAAAGCTCTCAATTTACCGGTCGATCTACGTTCCCATCCTCACCTATGGTCATGAGCTTTGGGTTATGACTGAAAGGACAAGATCACGGGTACAAGCGGCCGAAATGAGTTTCCTCCGCCGGGTGGCAGGGCTCTCCCTTAGAGATAGGGTGAGAAGCTCTGTCATCCGGGGGGAGCTCAAAGTAAAGCCGCTGCTCCTCCACATCGAGAGGAGCCAGATGAGGTGGTTCGGTCATCTGGTCAGGATGCCACCCGATCGCCTCCCTCGGGAGGTGTTTAGGGCACCTCCGACCGGTAGGAGGCCACGAGGAAGACCCAGGACACGCTGGGAAGACTATGTCTCCCGGCTGGCCTGGGAACGCCTCGGGATCCCCCGGGAGGAGCTGGACGAAGTGGCTGGGGAGAGGGAAGTCTGGGCTTCCCTGCTTAGGCTGCTGCCCCCGCGACCCGACCTCGGATAAGCGGAAGATAATGGATGGATGGATGGATATATATATATATATATATATATATACGTATATATTTATATTTATTTTATTATATGTATATATTTATATATATATATATATATATATATATATATATATATATATATATATATATACGTATATATTTATATTTATTTTATTATATGTATATATTTATATATATATATATATATATATATATATATACGTATATATATATATATATATATATTATTTAATTTTATATATATATATATATATACATATATATATATATATAAAATAAATACTTGAATTTCAGTGTTCATTTATTTACACATATACACACACATAACACTCATCTACTCATTGTTGAGTTAAGGGTTGAATTGTCCATCCTTGTTCTATTCTCTGTCACTATTTTTCTAACCATGCTGAACACCCTCTCTGATGATGCATTGATGTGTGGCACGCACAAAAGTGCTTTCATCAAATGCAGTAGATGGCAGTATTGTCCTGTTTAAGAGTGTCACAACATTGCTGTTTACGGCAGACAAACTGCTTTACGGTAGACAAAAACGTGACTGCTGTTGTTGTGTGTTGTTGCCGCGCTGGGAGGACGTTAATGAAACTGCCTAACAATGAACCCACATAAGAAACCAAGAACTCGCCCTCCATCATTCTACAGTTATAACGTGATTGGGCAGGTATGCTGTTTATATTCTGAATTTCGGGAGATTTTCGGGAGAAAATTTGTCCCGGGAGGTTTTCGGGAGAGGCGCTGAATTTCGGGAGTCTCCCGGAAAATCCGGGAGGGTTGGCAAGTATGCATAAAGCTGTGCGGCGGATTTATGGATTGTTCTTCCCTTACTGCCATAATGCAAATAGTTAAAAAAAAACAAAAAAAAACAAAGACACTGAAATGGTATGTTATTATTTGTGCTACAGCGCCATCTTTTGGACGAGTTTGGTCACTGCAGGTACTGCTGTGCTGTTCTTTTTTAGAGCTATTCACTTAAAGTACAAGTGCCGTTCCGTCTACCCGTATGGATTCTTCATCCGTCACTCCAAGCAACGTTTGTTAAGTAGGAATGTCCGATAATATCGGACTGCCGATATTATCGGCCGATAAATGCTTTAAAATGTAATATCGGAAATTATCGGTTTCAAAATCATCGGTATTGGTTTCAAAAAGTGAAATGTATGACTTGTTAATACGCCGCTGTGTACACGGACGTAGGGAGAAGTACAGAGCGCCAATAAACCTTAAAGGTACTGCCTTTGCGTGCCGGCCCAGTCACATAATATCTACGGCTTTTCACACACACAAGTGAATGCAAAGCATACTTGGTCAACAGCCATACAGGTCACACTGAGGGTGGCCGTATAAACAACTTTAACACTGTTACAAATATGCGCCACACTGTGAACACACACCAAAGAAGAATGACAAACACATTTGGGGAGAACATCCGCACCGTAACACAACATAAACACAACATAACAAATACCCAGAACCCCTTGCAGCACTAACTCTTCCGGGACGCTACAATATACACCCCCCGCAACCCCGCCCACCTCAACCTCCTCATAATCTCCCTGAGAGAGCATGTCCCAAATTCCAAGCTGCTGTTTTGAGGCATGTTAAAAAAAAAAAATGCACTTTGTGACTTCAATAATAAATATGGCAGTGCCATGTTGGCATTTTTTTTTCCATAACTTGAGTTGATTTATTTTGGAAAACTTTGTTACATTGTTTAATGCATCCAGCGGCACTCACAAGAAAATTAGGCATAATAATGTGTTAATTCCACGACTGTATATATCGGTATCGGTTGATATCGGTATCGGTAATTAAAAGTTGGACAATATCGGAATATTGGATATCGTCAAAAAAGCCAATATCGAACATCTCTATTTGTAAGTATTACAATATAACTAAAACAATTTATACTTATTAAACCGTTGCATGTGTGACGTCCATAGGACGGTTTTCATATCGTAATCGTAACTAAGCGAGCGCCATTAGCGTCATTTACCATAATTAATTAACGTGGACCCCGACTTAAAAAAGTTGAAAAACTTATTGGGGTGTGACCATTTAGTGGTCAATTGTACGGAATATGTACTGTACTGTGCAATCTACTAATAAAAGTTTCAATCGAAATCATTCAAAGCTAATATGCTAACAGGTTTACGAGTGTTAGTATTATTAAATTACAAAAGCATTTTGTTTGTATTTTCTCAGTTTCGTAAAAATTCACCAAAACGTCACAGAAGAGTTATTGGGTGTGTTGAGCTGATTGGAGAGCTAGCTTTTGCAGCTAGTGGGTCCGTGACGGTGACTTCTGTTTTGTTTGATCACCCGTTTTACTGCCGCGTTACAGACACTGTCTGGAAACAATTACGGTATACAAATAAACATTTACAAAATCTTTCTGTGTAAATAACTCATTTCACAATTTATAGTCCGGTCCGGCTAATATTTGGGGGGAGAAAATCAATCAATCAATCAATCGATATTTATTTATACAGCCCTAAATCACAAGTGTCTCAAAGGGCTGCACAAACCACGACAACATCCTTGGCTGAGATCCCACATCAGGGCAAGGAAAAACTCACAACCCAGTGGAATGTCAATGTGAATGACTATGAGAAACCTTGGAGAGGACTGCAGATGTGGGTGACACCCCCCCCCCCCCCACTCTAGGGGAGACCGGATGCAATGGACGTCGAGTGGGTCTAGCATAATATTGTGAAAGTCCAGTCCATAGTGGATCTAACATAATAGTGAGAGTCCAGTCCATAGTGGATCTAACATAATAGTGAGAGTCCAGTCCATAGTGGATCTAACATAATAGTGAGAGTCCAGTCCATAGTGGATTTAGCATAATATTGTGAGAGTCCAGTCCATAGTGGATCTAACAAAGTATTGTGAGAGTCCAGTCCATAGTGGACCTAACATAATAGTGTGAGAGTCCAGTCCATAGTAGATCTAACAAAATAGTGAGAGTCCGGTCCATAGTGGATCTAACATATTAGTGTGAGAGTCCAGTCCATAGTGGATCTAACATAATAGTGAGAGTCCAGTCCATAGTGGATCTAACATAATAGTGAGAGTCCAGTCCAAAGTGGATCTAACATAAAACATAATAGTGAGAGTCCAGTCCATAGTGGATCTAACATAATAGTGAGAGTCCAGTCCATAGTGGATCTAACATAATAGTGAGAGTCCAGTCCATAGTGGATCTAACATAATAGTGAGAGTCCAGTCAATAGTGGATCTAACAAAATAGTGAGAGTTCAGTCCATAGTGGATCTAACATAATAGTGAGAGTCCAGTCCATAGTGGATCGAACATAATATTGTGAAAGTCCAGTCCATAGTGGATCTAACATAATACTGAGCGTTCCAGTCCATAGTGGATCAAACATAATAGTGAGAGTCCAGTCCATAGTGGATCTAACATAATAGTGTGAGAGTCCAGTCCATAATAGTGTGAGAGTCCAGTCCATAGTGGATCCAACATAATAGTGAGAGTCCAGTCCATAGTGGATCTAACATAATAGTGAGAGTCCAGTCCATAGTGGATCTAACATAATAGTGTGAGAGTCCAGTCCATAATAGTATGAGAGTCCAGTCGATAGTGGAGCTAACATAATAGTGACAGTCCAGTCCATAGTGGATCGAACATAATATTGTGAAAGTCCAGTCCATAGTGGATCTAACATAATACTGAGCGTTCCAGTCCATAGTGGATCAAACATAATAGTGAGAGTCCAGTCCATAGTGGATCTAACATAATAGTGTGAGAGTCCAGTCCATAATAGTGTGAGAGTCCAGTCCATAGTGGATCCAACATAATAGTGAGAGTCCAGTCCATAGTGGATCTAACATAATAGTGAGAGTCCAGTCCATAGTGGATCTAACATAATAGTGTGAGAGTTCAGTCCATAATAGTATGAGAGTCCAGTCGATAGTGGAGCTAACATAATAGTGACAGTCCAGTCCATAGTGGATCTAACACAATAGTGAGAGTCCAGTCCATCGTGCATCTAACATAATAGTGACAGTCCAGTCCATAGTGGATCTAACACAATAGTGAGAGTCCAGTCCATAGTGGATCTAACACAATAGTGAGAGTCCAGTCCATAGTGGATCTAACACAATAGTAAGAGTCCAGTCCATAGTGGGGCCAGCAGGAAACCATCCCGAGCGGAGATGGGTCAGCAGAGCAGAGATGTCCCCAACCGATGCACAGGCGAGCGGTCCACCCCGGGTCCTGACTCTGGAGATCCAGCACTTCATCCAAAATCTATTAAAAATTTTAGTGGGTGCGGCTTATTAATCGGTGCGCTCTATAGTCCATAAAATATGGTATATCATCATTAGGGCTGCCAAAATTAACGAGTTAACTCATATGCCGTCCATCCATCCATTTTCTACCGCTTGTCCATTTATCAAAAAACATTAGTATTCTCAAACTGTGGCGTACGCACGCTCCATCTAGTGGTACACCAAAGAATCACATGATTAAGAGCTTTATTTCCCTATACTCAAACACAGTGTTACTGTTCAAACTGTGTATAACGTTACAATACTCTTGTTTTTTTGGTTTTTAGCCCCAATGCGGCCCCTGGGGCCAAAAGTTTGGACACCCCCCCGGCCTACACACACACATTCCAAAGAATCCCACACACCATCCTGTGATTAATCATGAACTATCCCAGCTGACAATAACATCAGCTCCGAGGGTGAGCCCCGGCAGCTGCTTCTGTGGGCTCCGGCGCCGCAGCGATGCATGCTGGGAAGGAAGCGGCAAGATCACATGTTGGGAAGCGCTGGGCTCCAATCTTATGAATGCGGCGCTGTGGAGTCCGCCGGGCTAAAAAATCTGGCATCTGAGGTTCAGTGCATATTTGCAGCGCCCGGGAGGAAAAGCTACACTGCAGCCAGTGAAAACACGTCTGGTGGTTTATAAATAAAAGGCTTGGAGCGCGTCCCGGGTTTGCTGCGCTGAAGAACTGAATGACAGCCAGCAACACACCTGAGGGCACCTGGGGGTGAAGTCAACAGAGAGGTGGCATTTGATTTCCTACTATGACACAACTTTTGCAGGACATTTGTTTAGGTTGCCCTCCATGTATAGAGTGCTGCATGGATTGGACGGCGTACATCCAAAAAAATACATTTACCGTAATTTCCGGACTATAAGCCACAGTTTTCCCTACGCTTTAACTCTGCGGTTTACAAATCAGCGCGGCTAATCTATGACACTTTTTTTTCTATGACACACATCTTTTGACACTTCTTCCACGCCCGTCCTTGCACTCTACACCGCTACAACAAAGATGACGGGGTGAAGACGCTGTCGAAGGTGAGCCTTGTAAATAAGAGCGCCCACAAAACGGCGCATCCTGAAGCGGCTTGAGGATGATCTGTAAAACATCATCTATGCAACATTTTTGTCAAGACTTGGTCTTGGGTGTTAGCTTTTCCGGGATGCAACGGAAAGTTGGCTCGGGCGAGACGGGAATGAAGGTACATGATTTATGTATTATTATCAAAAAAAAGGAATAAATGAAAGCGCGCACAGTGGCGGAGAATAAACTATGAAACCAAAAGACTATAGCAAAAAAGTACAAATGAAAAGCACGCACAGTGGCGGAGAACAAACTATGAAAAACAAAAAGACTATAAACATGGAACAAAAACTTACTTTGACAAGGGACATGAAGCAGGATCTTAGAGAATGAAGAGAGTACATAAGCATAAATGTGGAGAGGTCGTCAGACCGACAAACTGAAAAGAATGAACTTAAATACTATGGACATGATTAGTGAAAGCAGGTACGTGACTCAAAACGTGAAACAGGTGCGTGACGTGACAGGTGAAAACTAATGGTTGCTATGGTGACAGACAAGAGTGCACAATGAGTCCAAACGTGGAACAGGTGAAACTAATGGGTAATCATGCAAACAAGACAAGGGAGTGAAAAGCCAGAAACTAAACAAAACATGACTTAAAACAAAACATGATTACACAGACATGACAATTTTGACCAAAGAACCACCATTACATGTTATGTAGACCACAAGGAAGTCTTTTATATTTAGAAAAAAAATCATAATATGACCCCTTTAATGCGCCTTATAATCCGGTACGCCCTATGGTCCGGTAAAATACGGTTTGTTAGATGTTAAAATGTTGCTGTTTAGCAGCGATTAAATATATTTTAATTCATTTCAACGCGTGGGTGACGTTGTTTAGCAATGAACCAAATTAAATACTATCCCGAGGCACCGCTTTACGGACGCAGATGCTAAAAAAAAAAAAAAAACTGACAGAACTATTATGTTGGATCCACTATGGACTGGACTCTCACTATTATGTTAGATCCACTATGGACTGGACTCTCTCACTATTATGTTAGATCCACTATGGACTGGACTTTCACACTATTATGCTAGATCCACTATGGACTGGACTCTCACTATTATGTTAGATCCACTATGGACTGGACTCTCACACTGATATGTTAGATCCACTATGGACTGGACTCTAACAATATTATGCTAGATCCACTATGGACTGGACTCTCACTATTATGTTAGATCCACTATGGACTGGACTCTCACACTATTATGTTAGATCCACTATGGACTGGACTCACAATATTATGCTAGATCCACAATGGACTGGACTTTCACAATACTATGCTAGATCCACTATGGACTGGACTCTCACAATATTATGCTAGATCCACTATGGATTGGACTCTCACTATTATGTTAGATCCACTATGGACTGGACTCTCACAATATTATGCTAGATCTACTATGGACTGGACTCTCACTATTATGTTAGATCCACTATGGACTGGACTCTCTCACTATTATGTTAGATCCACTATGGACTGGACTCTCACTATTATGTTAGATCCACTATGGACTGGACTCTCTCACTATTATGTTAGATCCACTATGGACTGGGCTTTCACACTATTATGCTAGATCCACTATGGACTGGACTCTCACTATTATGTTAGATCCACTATGGACTGGACTCTCACACTGATATGTTAGATCCACTATGGACTGGACTCTAACAATATTATGCTAGATCCACTATGGACTGGACTCTCACTATTATGTTAGATCCACTATGGACTGGACTCTCACACTATTATGTTAGATCCACTATGGACTGGACTCACAATATTATGCTAGATCCACAATGGACTGGACTTTCACAATACTATGCTAGATCCACTATGGACTGGACTCTCACAATATTATGCTAGATCCACTATGGATTGGACTCTCACTATTATGTTAGATCCACTATGGACTGGACTCTCACAATATTATGCTAGATCTACTATGGACTGGACTCTCACTATTATGTTAGATCCACTATGGACTGGACTCTCACACTGATATGTTAGATCCACTATGGACTGGACTCTCACACTATTATGTTAGATCCACTATGGACTGGACTCACAATATTATGCTAGATCCACTATGGACTGGACTTTCACAATACTATGCTAGATCCACTATGGACTGGACTCTCACAATATTATGCTAGATCCACTATGGATTGGACTCTCACTATTATGTTAGATCCACTATGGACTGGACTCTCACAATATTATGCTAGATCTACTATGGACTGGACTCTCACTATTATGTTAGATCCACTATGGACTGGACTCTCACTATTATGCTAGATCCACTATGGACTGGACTCACAATATTATGCTAGATCCACTATGGACTGGACTGTCACAATTACTATGCTAGATCCACTATGGACTGGACTCTCACAATATTATGCTAGATCCACTATGGATTGGACTCTCACTATTATGTTAGATCCACTATGGACTGGACTCTCACAATATTATGCTAGATCTACTATGGACTGGACTCTCACTATTATGTTAGATCCACTATGGACTGGACTCTCACTATTATGTTGGATCCACTATGGACTGGACTCTCACAATATTATGCTAGATCCACTATGGACTGGACTCTCACACTATTATGTTAGCTCCACTATGGACTGGACTTCCACTATATTATGTTAGATCCACTATGGACTGGACTCTCACAATATTATGCTAGATCCACTATGGACTGGACTCTCTCACTATTATGTTAGATCCACTATGGACTGGACTCTAACACTATTATGTTAGATTCACTTTTGACTGGACTCTCACTATTATGTTAGATCCACTATGGACTGGACTCTCACTATTATGTTAGATTCACTATGGACTGGACTCTCACAATATTATGCTAGATCTACTATGGACTGGACTCTCACTATTATGTTAGATCCACTATGGACTGGACTCTCACACTGATATGTTAGATCCACTATGGACTGGACTCTCACACTATTATGTTAGATCCACTATGGACTGGACTCACAATATTATGCTAGATCCACTATGGACTGGACTTTCACAATACTATGCTAGATCCACTATGGACTGGACTCTCACAATATTATGCTAGATCCACTATGGATTGGACTCTCACTATTATGTTAGATCCACTATGGACTGGACTCTCACAATATTATGCTAGATCTACTATGGACTGGACTCTCACTATTATGTTAGATCCACTATGGACTGGACTCTCACTATTATGCTAGATCCACTATGGACTGGACTCACAATATTATGCTAGATCCACTATGGACTGGACTGTCACAATTACTATGCTAGATCCACTATGGACTGGACTCTCACAATATTATGCTAGATCCACTATGGATTGGACTCTCACTATTATGTTAGATCCACTATGGACTGGACTCTCACAATATTATGCTAGATCTACTATGGACTGGACTCTCACTATTATGTTAGATCCACTATGGACTGGACTCTCACTATTATGTTGGATCCACTATGGACTGGACTCTCACAATATTATGCTAGATCCACTATGGACTGGACTCTCACACTATTATGTTAGCTCCACTATGGACTGGACTTCCACTATATTATGTTAGATCCACTATGGACTGGACTCTCACAATATTATGCTAGATCCACTATGGACTGGACTCTCTCACTATTATGTTAGATCCACTATGGACTGGACTCTAACACTATTATGTTAGATTCACTTTTGACTGGACTCTCACTATTATGTTAGATCCACTATGGACTGGACTCTCACTATTATGTTAGATTCACTATGGACTGGACTCTCACCATATTATGTTAGATCCACTATGGACTGGACTATCACACTATTATGTTAGATCCACTATGGACTGGACTCTCACTATTATACTAGATCCACTATGGACTGGACTCTCAAAATATTATGTTAGATCCACTATAGACTGGACTCTCACTATTATGTTAGATCCACTATGGACTGGACTCTCACTATTATGCTAGATCCACTATGGAATGGGCTCTCACTATGATATTAGATCCACTATGGACTGGACTCCCACTATTATGTTAGATCCACTATGGACTGGACTCTCACACTATTATGTTAGATCCACTATGGACTGGACTCTCACAATATTATGCTAGATCCACTATGGACTGGACTCCCACTATTATGTTAGATCCACTATGGACTGGACTCTCACTATTATGTTAGATCCACTATGGACTGGACTCTCACAATACTATGCTAGATCCACTATGGACTGGACTCTCACTATTATGTTAGATCCACTATGGACTGGACTCTCACTATTATGTTAGATCCACTATGGACTGGACTCTCACTATTATGTTGGATCCACTATGGACTGGACTCTCACAATATTATGTTAGATCCACTATGGACTGGACTCTCACTATTATGTTAGATCCACTATGGACTGGACTCTCACTATTATGTTTGATCCACTATGGACTGGACTCTCACAATATTATGTTAGATCCACTATGGACTGGACTCTCACTATTATGTTAGATCCACTATGGACTGGACTCTCACAATATTATGTTAGATCCACTATGGACTGGACTCTCACTATTATGTTAGGTCCACTATGGACTGGACTCTCACAATACTTTGTTAGATCCACTATGGACTGGACTCTCACAATACTTTGTTAGATCCACTATGGACTGGACTCTCACTATTATATTAGATCCACTATGGACTGGACTCTCACTATTATGTTAGATCCACTATGGACTGGACTCCCACACTATTATGTTAGATCCACTATGGACTGGACTCCCACACTATTATGTTAGATCCACTATGGACTGGACTCTCACAATTATGTTAGATCCACTATGGACTGGACGTTCACACTATTATGCTAGATCCACTATGGACTGGACTCTCACTATTATGTTAGATCCACTATGGACTGCACTCTCACTATTATGTTAGATCCACTATGGACTGGACTCTCACAATATTATGTTAGATCCACTATGGTCTGGACTCTCACACTATTATGTTAGATCCACTATGGACTGGACTCTCACTATTATGTTAGATCCACTATGGACTGGACTCTCACAATATTATGCTAGATCTACTATGGACTGGACTCCCACTAATATGTTAGATCCACTATGGACTGGACTCTCACACTATTATGTTAGATCCACTACGGACTGGACTCTCACTATTATGTTAGATCCACTATGGACTGGACTCTCTCACTATTATGTTAGATCCACTATGGACTGGACTCTCACTATTATGCTAGATCCACTATGGACTGGACTCTCACTATTATGTTAGATCCACTATGGACTGGACTCTAACTATTATGCTAGATCCACTATGGACTGGACTCTCACTATTATGTTAGATCCACTATGGACTGGACTCTCACTATTATGCTAGATCCACTATGGACTGGACTCTCACTATTATGTTAGGTCCACTATGGACTGGACTCTCACAATACTTTGTTAGATCCACTATGGACTGGACTCTCACAATACTTTGTTAGATCCACTATGGACTGGACTCTCACTATTATATTAGATCCACTATGGACTGGACTCTCACTATTATGTTAGATCCACTATGGACTGGACTCTCACTATTATGTTAGATCCACTATGGATTGGACTCTCACTATTATGTTAGATCCACTATGGACTGGACTCTCACTATTATGTTAGATCCACTATGGACTGGACTCTCACTATTATGTTAGATCCACTATGGACTGGACTCTCACACTATTATGTTAGATCCACTATGGACTGGACTCTCACTATTATGTTAGATCCACTATGGATTGGACTCTCACTATTATGTTAGATCCACTATGGAATGGACTCTCACTATTATATTAGATCCACTATGGACTGGACTCTCACACTATTATGTTAGATCCACTATGGACTGGACTCTCACAATATTATGCTAGATCTTCTATGGACTGGACTCTCACAATATTATGCTAGATCCACTATGGACTGGACTCTCACTATTATGTTAGATCCACTATGGACTGGACTTTCACACTATTATGCTAGATCCACTATGGACTGGACTCTCACTATTATGTTAGATCCACTATGGACTGGACTCTCACTATTATATTAGATCCACTATGGACTGGACTCTCACACTATTAAGTTAGATCCACTATGGACTGGACTCTCACTATTATGTTAGATCCACTATGGACTGGACTCTCACAATATTATGCTAGATCCACTATGGACTGGACTCTCACTATTATGCTAGATCCACTATGGACTGGACTCTCACTATTATGTTAGATCCACTATGGACTGGACTCTCACTATTATGTTAGATCCACTATGGACTGGACTCTCACTATTATGTTAGATCCCCTATGGACTGGACTCTCTCACTATTATGTTAGATCCACTATGGACTGGACTCTCACTATTATGTTAGATCCACTCGACGTCCATTGCACCGGTCGCCCAGGGCTGGGGGTCCCCACATCTGCGGTCCCCTCCAAGGTTTCTCATTGTCATCCCATTGGGTTGAGTTTTTCCTTGCCCTGATGTGGGATCTGAGCCGAGGATGTCGTTGTGGCTTGTACAGCCCTTTGAGACACTCGGGATTTAGGTCTATAAAAGTCAACTTTGATTGATTGAATTTTCCGTTTTCAATGGCGTTTTCACGTGGCAGTGATGGTGGTACGTTGTAAGAACCTGATGAGAAAACATCAAGATGTGCAGCCTGCACCATCAGCAACACCTCCTCCCCTCGCTCTGTTGTCACCGCCTCCTGATGTCACCTCCCGTGTTCCACTTAGCGAGGTGAAATGGCGGGGATGAGACGGCGCGAGGGCGGAGGAGAGAGCTATCGGAGCGTGGGAAAAAGGGGAAGAGAGCGAGAGGCGGGCTAAAGGCTTCCTCTTGCCTAGAATAGAAGCGGGCGTTGGGCCAAATGACTTCATTCTAGCCAGCGTTTCACATCCCGCCATCCTCCCTGCGTAGCGGCGCGGCCATAAAACACATCATCACATCGTTGGGCGAGAACTGTTAGTAACTGTGAATAATAATACCCGGCGGGTGGACAGACAAGAGATGAGAATAACAGCATTTCTTCTCCTATCTTTGTCTTTTTAGCACCTTTGCTTCCCCGTGACTCCTCACAATGCACTTGAAACCTAAAAGATTCCATTAGGCAAATCTAACAGTCTGCAAATGATGTGTTGTTGTTGAGTGTCGGTGCTGTCTAGAGCTCGGCAGAGTAACCGTGTAATACTCTTCCATATCAGTAGGTGGCAGCCGGTAGCTAATTGCTTTGTAGATGTCGGAAACAGCGGGAGGCAGGGTGAAGGTAAAAATGCTTAAACCAAACATAAACAAAAGGTGAGTGCCCTTAAGAAAAGGCATTGAAGCTTAGGGAAGGCTATGCAGAACGAAACTAAAACTGAACTGGCTACAAAGTAAACAAAAACAGAATGCTGGACGACAGCAAAGACTTACTGTGGAGCAAAGACAATGTACATCCGTACATGACATGACAATCAACAATGTCCCCACAAAGAAGGATAAAAACAACTGAAATATTCTTCATTGCTAAAACAAAGTAGATGCGGGAAATATCGCTCAAAGGAAGACATGAAACTGCTACAGGAAAATACCAAAAAAAAAGAGAAAAAGCCACCAAAATAGGAGCGCAAGACACTACACACAGGAAAACAGCAAAAAACTCAAAATAAGTCAAAGCGTGATGTGACAGGTTGTGACAGTACACCTACTTTGAGACAAGAGCTATAGTGATGCATGCTTGGTTATGGTTTAAAGTCATATCCAACAATTGCGACAACGACTTTTTACTGCCAACTGAGTTTCGTTTTTTTAATGATTTCTTCTGGTGGTGATGTTTTTAAACGCAAAAAAAATGTGCTTTGGCGTGTGACCAGTAGATGGCAGTCACACATAAGAGATACGTGTAGACCAGTGTTTTTCAACCACTGTGCCAGTCTGGTGTGCCGTGGTAGATTATCTAATTTCACCTATTTGACATATTTGACTGTTTATGAGGCTTTAATGTGGACGGAATGCGCGACCCTGAAAGAGACAAGCGGTAGAAAATGGATGGATGGATGGAATGCAACTCACTACAAGTGGCGTGAAATCCAGACTCTAAGGCGCACTTAAAATCTTTCATTTTCTCAAAAATCGACAGTGCGCCTTATAACCTGGTGCACCTTATGTACGGAATAATTCTGGTTGTGCTTACCGACCTCGAAGCAATTTTTTTTGGTACATGGTGTAATGATAAGTGTGACTAGTAGATGGCAGTCACACATAAGAGATACGTGTAGACCAGTGTTTTTCAACCACTGTGCCAGTCTGGTGTGCCGTGGTAGATTATCTAATTTCACCTATTTGGGTTAAAAATATATTTTTTGCAAAGCAGTAATTATAGTCTGCAAATGATGTGTTGTTGTTGAGTGTCGGTGCTGTCTAGAGCTCAGTAATACTCTTCCATATCAGTAGGTGGCAGCAGGTAGCTAATTGCTTTGTAGATGTCGGAAACAGCGGGAGGCAGCGTGCAGGTAAAAAGGTGTCTAATGTTAAACCAAAAATAAACAAAAGATGAGTGCCGCTAAGAAAAGGCATTGAAGCTTAGGGAAGGCCATGCAGAACGAAACTAAAACTGAACTGGCTACAAAGTAAACAAAAAACAGAATGCTGGACGACAGCAAAAACTTACTGTGGAGCAAAGACAATATACATCCGTACATGACAAAACAATCAACAATGTCCCCACAAAGAAGGATAAAAACAAACTGAAATATTCTTCATTGCTAAAAACAAAGTAGATGTGGGAAATATCGCTCAAAGGAAGACATGAAACTGCTACAGGAAAATACCAAAAAAAAGAGAAAAAGCCACCAAAATAGGAGCGCAAGACACTACACACAGGAAAACAGCAAAAAACTCAAAATAAGTCACGGCGTGATGTGACAGGTGGTGACAGTGCACCTACTTTGAGAAAAGAGCTATAGTGATGCATGCTTGGTTATGGTTTAAAGTCATATCCGACAATTGCGACGACGACTTTTTACTGTCAACTGAGTTTCGTTTTTTAATGATTTCTGCTGGTGGTGATGTTTTTAAACGCAAAAAAATGTGCTTTGGCTCAAAAAAAGTTGAAAAACAATGGTATAGAGTACTAATAGAGAAACGTGGTACTAATTCATTTTAAAAAGTACTATACTGCTTTTGAAAAATACAAAAAACCCAAAACCAGTGAAGTTGGCACGTTGTGTAAATGGTAAATAAAAATAGAATACAACAAATCCTTTTCAACTTATATTCAAATGAATAGACTGCAAAGACAAGATATTCAACGTTCCAACTTTGTTATTTTTTGCAAATATTAGCTTATTTGGAATTTGATGCCTGCAACATGTTTCAAAAAAGCTGGCACAAGTGGCAAAAAAGACTGAGAGAGTTGAGGAATGCTCGTCAAACACTTATTTGGAACATTCCACAGGTGAGCGGGCTGATTGGGAACAGGTGGGTGCCATGATTGGGTATAAAAGTAGATTCCGTGAAATGCTCAGTCATTCACAAACAAGGACGGGGGCGAGGGTCACCACTTTGTCAACAAATGCGTGACAGTTTAAGAACAACATTTCTCAACCAGCTATTGCAAGGAATTTAGGGATTTCACCATCTACGGTCCGTGATATCATCAAAAGGTTCAGAGAATCTGGAGAAATCACTGCACGTAAGCATATATACATTTTTATTTTTATTCTTCATTTTTAGCTAAGTACTGTGTGACTTGTTGAAGGGTGGACTAGCAAAGTAAGATTTTCATTGTACGGCAAACTGTCTGTTTAACTGTGCATACGACAATAAACAATCTTGAATCTAATAAACATTGAATGCCCGAGACCTTCGATCCCTCAGGTGGTACTGCATCAAAAAGCGACATCGGTGTGTAAAGGATATCACCACATGGGCTCAAGAACACTTCGGAAAACCACTGTCAGTAACTACAGCTTGTTGCTACATCTGTAAAAGCAAGTTAAAACTCTACTATGCAACGCAAAAGCCATTTATCAACAACACCCGGAAACGCCGCCGGCTTCGCTGGGCCCAAGCTCACCTAAGATGGACTGATGCAAAGTGGGAAAGTGTTCTGTGGTCTGACGAGTCCACATTTCAAATTGGTTTTGGAAACTGTGGACGTAGTGTCTTCCGGGCCAAAGAGAAACATCCGGATTGTTCTAGGCGCAACGTTGAAAAGGCAGCATGTGTGATGGTATGGGGGTGTATTAGTGCCCAAGGCATGGGTAACTTACACATCTGTGAAGGCGCCATTAATGCTGCCTTTTGTACGAAAATAGACCTGAATAGACCCGCTCATCGGCATTGCGCCTTATAATCCGGTGCGCCTTGTGGCCTGAGAAGTACTGTATTTGTTTTTGTTCATGTGCATGGATGGAGTGTGTGGTGACTTTGCTGGAAATATGAGCATGTGAGTCAACACACACACACAAACGGCGCTAACAAACGGAAACAGTGTGGAGACAGAAAAAGGGAGAATGGATGTATTTTGGCTTAAAGATCAAGCTATAAACAGCGAAGCGCCGCTCTTCAAGCGCTGCTTTGGTTGGGCGACATAAATGATATAAATGTGTGCCACGATAGAGGTTTTGATACCATCGTTGTATCGTGATAATGCACGTTGAAGTCCGGCAAATTTGACAAGTGACAAAAGAGCGAACACTTCCTCAATGCACTGCAGAGCACTGCTCGCTTGCTAGCGGCTAACGTCCCTCCGCAGTGTTATAGCTACATCCGCAGCGACAAATAAAGTATGTTTCTTACAAGTATCATCCCTGGAGGATGAGGAATATCTAAACATGTTTCACTACTAGAGATGTCCGATAATATCCGGCTGCCGATAAATGCTTTAAAATGTAATATCGGAAATTATCGGTATCGGTTTCAAAAAGTAAAATGTATGACTTTTTAAAACGCAGCTGTGTACACGGACGTAGGGAGAAGTACAGAGCGCCAATAAACCTTAAAGACACTGCCTTTGCGTGCCCGCCCAGTCACATGATATCTACGGCTTTTCACACACTCAAGTGGAAGCAAGGCATACTTGGTCAACAGCCCTACAGGTCACACTGAGGGTGGCCGTATAAACAACTTTAACACTGTTACAAATATGCGCCACACTGTGAACCCACACTAAACAAGAATGACAAACACATTTCGGGAGAACATCCGCACCGTAACACAACATAAACACAACAGAACAAATACCCAGAAACCCTTGCAGCACTAACTCTTCCGGGACGCTACGATATACACCCCCCGCTACCCCCTACCCCCACGTCAA
Source organism: Nerophis lumbriciformis (assembly GCF_033978685.3). Lineage (NCBI taxonomy): Eukaryota > Metazoa > Chordata > Actinopteri > Syngnathiformes > Syngnathidae > Nerophis > Nerophis lumbriciformis. The sequence continues at coordinate 10,268,250 of NC_084553.2, forward strand.
CCCCGCTCACCTCAACCTCCTCATGCTCTCTCAGGGAGAGCATGTCCCAAATTCCAAGCTGCTGTTTTGAGGCATGTTAAAAAAAATAATGCACTTTGTGACTTCAATAATAAATATGGCAGTGCCATGTTGGCACTTTTTTCCATAACTTGAGTTGATTTATTTTGGAAAACCTTGTTACATTGTTTAATGCATCCAGCGGGGCATCACAACAAAATTAGGCATAATAATGTGGTAATTCCACGACTGTATATATCGGTATCGGTTGATATCGGAATCAGTAATTAAGAGTTGGACAATATCGGAATATCGGATATCGGCAAAAAAGCCATTATCGGACATCTCTATTCACTACATATAGCTAACCGCTAACAGCAAGCTAGTGTGCATAAATATAAACAAATGGGTGCATCTATACAAATATCGAAGTACAAGATCTGCATATAGTCTATACCACAATGATTAAATCTTTTTTTTTATCATCACAAAATCTTTTGTCATTTTAGTTATTGTTTATAAACTGAGAATATGTCCCTGGACTTTAATTATGACCAATGTATCACCCTGTAACTACTTGGTGATGGATCCATACCTAAATGTATGGCATCAATCAAAACTAATGTAAAGTATCAAAACAACAAAAGAATTCAACTTGAATTCACATTTTTCAGCACAGTTTTTTTACACTGAATTTTAAAACAATGTATTTTCACAAACTTAATATTTAAACATATATTTTCCTCACAAATGTCTATTAAATTAGATTGTCAGCATAATTTAAAGTAAAAAAAAAAAGTATTCTCAAAACTCAAATGCTAAATATTCAGTCAATAATAATAATAATAATAATAGATTTTATTTGTAAAAAGCACTTTATATTGAGCAAACAACCTCAAAGTGCGACATTGTATTAAAAACTAATAAAAAGATGATAAAAATAAATACAAATAAAAACTACAACAGCTTAATAGCTAGAACTAGTATGCATATTAGAGATGCGTGGTTTGCGGACACAACCGCGGAGTCCGCGGATTATCCGCGGGTCGGGCGGTTGAAATAAAAAAAAAAAAGATTTTATCCGCGGGTCGGGTCGGGCGGTTGAAATAAAAAAAAAATTGATTTTAAATAGATTCAGGCGGGTGGCAGTTAAACCAATTCGGAAATATATATACATAGTTAAATGTTGTTACCCACATACGAAAAACGAGCAGCACTCTTTGAAACAGGCAATTATTTATCATCAGGCACCTGCAGCACGCCACAATAGAAGAAGACAAAAAAAAAGAGATGGCAACGCCTGCAGCAAACGTGGTACGCGACAAACTAAAAAAGGGAATACTAAAGACCAGGGGAAAAAAAGGCCAGAAAAGTTCAGCGTGGACTCGTTTTTATGAGGTTGTAAATCAGGATGATAGTAATGCTGGCTACTTAATTTGCAAGAGCTGTGACGCTGTTTATGTCTACGACAGTCACAAAACCGGGACATCTAACATGGTGCATCACATTTGTGCAAAACCCCGAACCTCCACAAACACCCCGAGCATGAGCAGTTTCGTCCGCCGTGATCCCAGAAGAGTGCCACAGGATGTTAAAACAAGATAGAACGCAGCTGCCTGCAGCAGTTTGAGTGGCGCGAGCGCGCCTGGAGGTGCGCTCTGCGCGGCGCGCTCTGCGCGGCTCCCAGATGATTGCGCACTGGTGTGCGTCTGGGCCGTGACAGCGTGGCACGCATTGAATGTCTCTGCTCCATTGGATCAGTCTCCTTTCTTTAACAGGCAAAAGCTTTATAACCTCACTAATGCCTTGCATTGTCTATATTAGATATATAACAACGGGCGGGTGGTGAAATGGCGGGCGGGTGCGGTTTTGATTAAATGTTAGTTCGGGTGCATGGCGGATGGTTGACGACTTTTGTGATGCGGTTGCGGATGAAATAATTGCCTATCCGCGCTTCTCTAATGCATATATCTAAAAAAAAAAGATTTTTTAAAAAGAAGGGTTTTTAAGCTTTTTTTAAATGCATCCACAGTCTGTGGTGCCCTCAGGTGGTCAGGGAGAGCGTTCCACAGACTGGGAGCGGCGCAGCAGAAAGCCCGGTCTCCCATTGTTCGTAGCTTTGTCCTAGGTAGAGGGGGGCATTTCCATGGAGGCACTGGTGGGTTAGTAGAGAGACTTTGTATTCAATCCTGAGTGGAACAGGAAGCCAGTGAAGGGATTTGAGAATTGGTGTGATGTGGTCGTATTTCCGCACTCTCATCAGGATCCTAGCAGCACTATTCTGTATGTACTGCAGCTTCTGGATGTTCTTGCTGGGGATCCCGACAAGAAGTGCGTTGCAGTAGTCTAGTCAGTTACATAAAATAATTAACCTCCGGAATTAGCATTGAAGCGTTTTCCCAACGGGGCTGACTAAAAGCCCTTTTATACATTTCTATTATGACACCTCTGACACCAGTATGTGAAAAAGACCTTTAATATGAGATGCAGAATAATACACCGATGGTAACTGTAGAGGAAATAAAGGTTTTATGATGGTGACATGATAACCTCCTTATCTTGGACTGTCATGTGTTTACCAGATACAAAGTGAGCCGTGAGTGTACACAACAAACACTGATGTTACTGTTGCTTTAAATGATACGTGCAACATCAACTTTGCGGAATATCAACAAGGAAAACCTGAGGCTGATAACTAAAGACCTTCACTGGAAAAAACTCACAATCTCACCAATTACATATTTCAGATTTCTGGGCCAAATATCTAAACTTAATACAAGTCACAATCCCTTGAATAGTATTTTTTCAACTTATTTTTAGACAATAAATCTTCTGAGCAAAGAAAATACTACTTTTGAGCACCACAAGTTTGTTGTAAAGCACAACATTTCACAATACGAGTAAGAAAAGCTAATAATAGGTTTTAAATTCTGACTTTAAGATCACTTTTAAGTTATTAAAGCATAAATATACCATATTTTTAGGACTACTTTTTTCCCACGTTTTGAACCCTGCGGCTTATAAAAAAGGTGCGGCTAATTTTTACGGCAATAATGTTTTGTATTCATCAGACACTGAAAAGGTGTGTTACGGGTTGAAAATTTACTTCTTGTTTAAATGCCTTGAACTGGAAGTAAAACCGTCCATAGCGTTTCTACGCGTCTGGATTCTTTATCCATTTTTTTGGGGGGTTGGTGCACTAATTGTAAGTGTATCTTGTGTTTTTTATGTTGATTTAATTTAAAAATATATATATATATACATATACATACAACATAAACAAAAAATAAACAAATCAAACAAAAATATATATATATACATATATAAATATATATATACATAAATAAATATATAAATATATATAAATAAATATATAAATATATATATATATATATATATATATATATATATATATATATATATATACACACACACACATACATACAACATAAACAAAAAATAAACAATACAAACAACAAAAATATATATATATATTTTTTTATGTTTTATTTTTAATATTTTATACATACATATTTATGTATATGTATATATATGTATATATATATATATATATATATATATATATATATATATATATATATACATACAACATAAACAAAAAATAAACAATTCAAACAACAATTTTTTGTTATATTATTAATATTTTTGATATTTTAAATATATATATATATATATATATATATAGATATATATATATATAGATATATATATATGTGTGTGTAAAAAGATGTATTTCTTCTAAAATGTGGAGGGTGTGGCTTAATGACGGCAATGTTTAGTTCCAAACAATCTTACCAATACAATTTCAACTTGTGATATTGTTGTTTTACTGTTTTTTTATTTAAAAATAAATTTAAAAAAAAAAAAAATATATATATATATATATATATATTTTTTTTTTTTTTTTTTTTTTATTTGTTTAATTTTTTTTTATTTAAAAAAAAACATTCAAAAAAAATCATATATATATATATATATATATATTTTTTATTTTTTTATTTTTATTTTTTTATTAAATCAACATAAAAAACACAAGTTACACTTACAATTTTATATATATATATATATATATATATATATATATATAAAATTGTAAGTGTAACTTGTGTTGTTTATATTGATTTAATAAAAAATAAAAAATAAAAATATATATATATATATATGTATATATATATATATATATATATATATATATATATATATATATATATATATATATATATATATATATAAAATATGTAAAAAACATTTATTTCTTCTAAAATGTGAAGGGTGTGGTTTTATGACGGTAATGTTTAGTTCCAAACAATCTTACCAATACAATTTCAACTTGTATTATTGTTTTTTTTACTGTTTAAATCTACTTGTTCAGCTCAAACCATCACGTCCTAAAGTGGAGAAATAAGCGAACAGGACGGGACAAAGATGTAATAATCCCTATTATAATCATCAGTGATGATGCAACATTGCAGCAATGACCCGAGCCTGTTGAATGGAAACCATAAGTAATACGGATCATTATTGAGCGGGGTAAGTGGCGGCTGAGTTACGCCGACAATAATCAGCGGAGCAAACTACCATGTTCAAGTCCGAGGGAAAATGTGAGGCGCTGTGGAAAAAGGAGGGGGGGAAAAAGAAAAGATTCTATACATAAGTGGAAATGTTGCTTTAAATAACACAACTTCAGGGTGCAATGAAAATTCCGTTTAGCGGGATTACAGCGAGTGCGACACGGAAGCTTCATGTAACGGCACCTCAGAGGGAGACTTAGCAGCTTTAACGGCATCCTGACCAAATAACGCTTTGCGACTCATTGGGTCTCCTTCAAAGTTCCTCCAGAGAGCGGTCCTTAGCGTCGCATCCGCAAAAGCACGCTCCTCGACCCCAAACACGCAAACTTAACGGCTTGACGATCCTGCAGGGCCGCTGTGGACCACGGAGCGCTCGTTTCCCACAATGCAACACATTGAAAACTTGCTACACTTTGTTACTTTTGTCCCTGCGTGATGAAGTCTAAAACGCCTCTAAAACCAGGGTGTCCAAATTGTGGCCTGTGGGTTAAGTGCGGTCTGGACGGCGAGATGTCAGGAGTTTGATAAGGAATCAGGGCCACGGGGTTCAGACAACTAGTTTCAAAAATGTGAATTCAGGGTTGTCAAACTCATTTTCATTGAGGGCCACCTTTTTGAAATTAATTTACATTACGCATGCGGGTAATAACCTGTGATTAATCATGATTAGATCATCTATGGACTGGACTCACACTATTATGTTAGATCCACTATGGACTGGACTCTCACTATTATGTTAGATCCACTATTGACTGGACTCTCACACTATTATGTTAGATCCACTATGGACTGGACTCTCACTATTATGTTAGATCCACTATGGACTGGACTCTCACTATTATGTTAGATCCACTATGGACTGGACTCTCACACTATTATGTTAGATCCACTATGGACTGGACTCTCACTATTATGTTAGATCCACTATGGACTGGACTCTCACTATTATGTTAGATCCACTATGGACGGGACTCTCACTATTATGTTAGATCCACTATGGACTGGACTCTCACTATTATGTTAGATCCACTATGGACTGGACTCTCACACTATTATGTTAGATCCACTATGGACTGGACTCTCACTATTATGTTAGATCCACTATGGACTGGACTCTCACTATTATGTTAGATCCACTATGGACGGGACTCTCACTATTATGTTAGATCCACTATGGACTGGACTCTCACTATTATGTTAGATCCACTATGGACTGGACTCTCACTATTATGTTAGATCCACTATGGACTGGACTCTCACTATTATGTTAGATCCACTATGGACTGGACTCTCACTATTATGTTAGATCCACTATGGACTGGACTCTCACACTATTATGTTAGATCCACTATGGACTGGACTCTCACTATTATGTTAGATCCACTATTGACTGGACTCTCACACTATTATGTTAGATCCACTATGGACTGGACTCTCACTATTATGTTAGATCCACTATGGACTGGACTCTCACTATTATGTTAGATCCACTATGGACTGGACTCTCACACTATTATGTTAGATCCACTATGGACTGGACTCTCACTATTATGTTAGATCCACTATGGACTGGACTCTCACTATTATGTTAGATCCACTATGGACGGGACTCTCACTATTGTTAGATCCACTATGGACTGGACTCTCACTATTATGTTAGATCCACTATGGACTGGACTCTCACTATTATGTTAGATCCACTATGGACTGGACTCACACTATTATGTTAGATCCACTATGGACTGGACTCTTACACTATTATGTTACATCCACTATGGACTGGACTCTCACTATTATGTTAGATCCACTATGGACTGGACTCTCACTATTATGTTAGATCCACTATGGACTGGACTCTCACTATTATGTTAGATCCACTATGGACTGGACTCTCACTATTATGTTAGATCCACTATGGACGGGACTCTCACTATTGTTAGATCCACTATGGACTGGACTCTCACTATTATGTTAGATCCACTATGGACTGGACTCTCACTATTATGTTAGATCCACTATGGACTGGACTCACACTATTATGTTAGATCCACTATGGACTGGACTCTTACACTATTATGTTACATCCACTATGGACTGGACTCTCACTATTATGTTAGATCCACTATGGACTGGACTCTCACTATTATGTTAGATCCACTATGGACTGGACTCTCACTATTATGTTAGATCCACTATGGACTGGACTCTCACTATTATGTTAGATCCACTATGGACTGGACTCTCACTATTATGTTAGATCCACTATGGACTGGACTCTCACTATTATGTTAGATCCACTATGGACTGGACTCTCACACTATTATGTTAGATCCACTATGGACTGGACTCTTACACTATTATGTTAGATCCACTATGGACTGGACTCTCACACTATTATGTTAGATCCACTATGGACTTCACTCTCACTATTATGTTATCTCCACTATGGACTTGACTCTCAATGTTATATTAGATCCACTATGGACTGGACTCTCACTATTATGTTAGATCCACTATGGACTGGACTCTCACTATTACGTTAGAACCACTATGGACTGGTCTCTTACACTATTATGTTAGATCCACTATGGACTGGACTCTCACTATTATGTTAGATCCACTATGGACTGGACTCTTACACTATTATGTTAGATCCACTATGGACTGGACTCTTACACTATTATGTTAGATCCACTATGGACTGGACTCTCACACTATTATGTTAGATCCACTATGGACTGGACTCTCACTATTATGTTAGATCCACTATGGACTGGACTCTCACTATTATGTTAGATCCACTATGGACTGGACTCTCACTATTATGTTAGATCCACTATGGACTGGACTCTCACTATTATGTTAGATCCACTATTGACTGGACTCTCACACTATTATGTTAGATCCACTATGGACTGGACTCTCACTATTATGTTAGATCCACTATGGACTGGACTCTCACTATTATGTTAGATCCACTATGGACGGGACTCTCACTATTATGTTAGATCCACTATGGACTGGACTCTCACTATTATGTTAGATCCACTATGGACTGGACTCTCACTATTATGTTAGATCCACTATGGACGGGACTCTCACTATTATGTTAGATCCACTATGGACAGGACTCTCACTATTATGTTAGATCCACTATGGACTGGACTCTCACTATTATGTTAGAACCACTATGGACTGGTCTCTTACACTATTATGTTAGATCCACTATGGACTGGACTCTCACTATTATGTTAGATCCACTATGGACTGGACTCTCACACTATTATGTTAGATCCACTATGGACTGGACTCTCGCTATTATGTTAGATCCACTATGGACTGGACTCTCACTATTATGTTAGATCCACTATGGACTGGACTCTCACTATTATATTAGATCCACTATGGACTGGACTCTCACACTATTATGTTAGATCCACTATGGACTGAACTCTCACACTATTGTGTTAGATCCACTATGGACTGGACTCTCACTATTATGTTAGATCCACTATGGACTGGACTCTCACTATTATGTTAGAACCACTATGGACTGGTCTCTTACACTATTATGTTAGATCCACTATGGACTGGACTCTCACTATTATGTTAGATCCACTATGGACTGGACTCTCACACTATTATGTTAGATCCACTATGGACTGGACTCTTACACTATTATGTTAGATCCACTATGGACTGGACTCTCACTATTATGTTAGATCCACTATGGACTGGACTCTCACACTATTATGTTAGATCCACTATGGACTGGACTCTCGCTATTATGTTAGATCCACTATGGACTGGACTCTCACTATTATGTTAGATCCACTATGGACTGGACTCTCACTATTATGTTAGATCCACTATGGACTGGACTCTCACTATTATGTTAGATCCACTATGGATTGGACTCTCATGATTATGTTAGATCCACTATGGACTGGACCCTCACTATTATGTTAGAACCACTATGGACTGGACTCTTACACTATTATGTTAGATCCACTATGGACTGGACTCTCACTATTATGTTAGATCCACTATGGACTGGACTCTCACACTATTATGGACTGGACTCTCACACTATTATGTTAGATCCATTATGGACTGGACTCTTACACTATTATGTTAGATCCACTATGGACTGGACTCTCACTATTATGTTAGATCCACTATGGACTGGACTCTCACACTATTATGTTAGATCCACTATGGACTGAACTCTCACACTATTGTGTTAGATCCACTATGGACTGGACTCTCACTATTATGTTAGATCCACTATGGACTGGACTCTCACTATTCTGTTAGATCCACTATGGACTGGACTCTCACGATTATGTTAGATCCACTATGGACTGGACTCTCACGATTATGTTAGATCCACTATGGACTGGACTCTCACAATATTATGCTAGATCCACTCGACGTCCATTGCACCGGTCACCCAGGGGGGGTCCCCACATGTGCGGTCCCCTCCAAGGTTTCTCATTGTCATCCCATTGGGTTGAATTTTTCCTTGCCCTGATGTGGGATATCGTTGTGGCTTGTGCAGCCCTTTGAGACACTTGTGATTTAGGGCTATATAAATAAACATTGATTGATTAATTGAGTGATGATTAATCGAAATGCATATTCCATTTTTTTTTTATGTATAACTCGCTTTAAAGTCATAAATAAAGGTGACAAGCAGATATTCAACTAATTATTGTTATTCTCACAAAAATAGTTTTGCAATACAGTATATAATGATATAATTGGCATGATCAGCTAATATTAAAGTTTAAAATACGCAAATTTTTTCTGTCAAAATTAAAAAAACAAATGCATTTAGTAAAAAAAAAAAAGTTTTTATTGAAACCCATTTTTTCCCAGGCCACATAAAATGATGTGGCGGGCCAGAACTGGCCCCCGGGCCTTGAGTTTGACACTTGTGGTCTAATTGCTGCAAACATGCCACCGTCTTGTGCACGACACGAGTAAATCGGGTCGATGACCATGAATTGTACATGGCAGTGTACCCAGCACAGCATTTACTTCACAACCTTTCCCACTCATGGCGCAAACAAACAGCAACCCAGGTGGTCACACATAACACAACCTGCTAACTCAACGTCTTAGCACCTAACAACATTCAAAAAATACACTATTTAAATCCACTACAATGCATGATGGGTAAAAAGCAAAACACTTTCTATACACTTATCCAAGATTGGCGCATTTTAGCTGCTTATTATTTCTGATTGACTACAAAACTTTTAGTTACGTGTCAAAATTGTACAATCTCTTAATATCCAGTTGTAGTAGTTATAGATCCATTATATAAATATATATATCAATTATATTAATAAGACATATACATACATATATTCATATATATATAAATATATTTAAACATTTATACGTATATACGCATATATATGTATATGTTTATATATGTATAAAAATACATATGTACTTATATGTGTATAAATGTGTATATAAACATTTACATATATGTGTATATATATATATGTATGTATGTACTGTATATATGTGCATATATATATGTGTATATATATATATATGTGTATATATATATATATATATATATATATATATATATATATATATATATGTAGTGTATATATATCTGCATATTAGGGCTGCACCTAGCGATTAATTTGATAATCGATTAATCAGTCGATTATTACTTCTATTAATCGATTAATAATCGGATAAAAGAGACAAACTACATTTCTATCCTTTCCAGTATTTTATTGAAAACAAAACAGCATACTGGCACCATACTTATTTTGATTATTGTTTCTCAGCTGTTTGTACATGTTGCAGTTTATAAATAAAGGTTTATAAAAAATAAAAAAATAAAATAAAAAAAATGTAAATAAAATAAAAATTGCCTCTGCGCATGCGCACAGCATAGATCCAACGATGACTAAATTAATCGGCAACTATTTTTTATAATCGATTTTAATCGATTAGTTGTTGCAGCCCTCGGGCATATATATATATATATATATATATATATATATATATATACATATATATATATATATATATATGTGTGTGTGTGTGCGTATAAAAATATATGTACTTCTATGTGCATAAATGTGTATATAACATGTGCATATATGTGTATATATATGTATGTACTGTATATGTGTGTATATATATATATATATATATACATTAAAAAAAAAAAATATATATATATGTACTGTATATATATGTCCATATACATATATATATATATATATATATATATGTATATATATATATATATATATATGTATGTACTGTATATATATGTCCATATATATATATATATATATATATATATGTATGTGTATATATATATATATAAATATACATACATACATACATATACTCTGTCGTAGGCTGCCCACTAAACAGCATTGAGGAGGTGGCTATACAGTATACAGCTACTTTACATTCAGTAGACTTTTGGCCCCCAGCCAAAAAAATGTTTCGCTCATTGCGGCCCCCAATTCAAAAACTTTGGACACCCCGGCTCTGAAACAAAACACGGGTGTCCAAAGTCCATCTGCTCGGCATCTCGCATTTGACTTGTCCCACCTCACTTTCTAAACACAAAATCAACAATCAGACTGTACACTTTTTTTTTTAGGACGTGAACAAAAAGTGAAAAATATCATAAAAAGCTGCGCCTGCATCTGCTTTCTTTTTTTTTTTTTTCCACGCAGCCCTCAGTGGAAAAGAGCTGCTTCCAAAACACTCGTCCAAGCTCCAGATGCTCCGAACAACTTCGTAAAAAGTCGCTCTAAGAAGTTGAACTTTGTGTAAGGCAGCCATTACGTCTCTTATTATTTAGTATAATATAATAGTTTTTATCCAACTTGTCAAAGTGGCAAAAAGGCGGTCCTACCTTGATCAAAACAACATTGAGGGGTCTCTCCCCCTTGGCACAGAGGCTGTACCTCTGCTTGTGGCGTTCGTACATGGTAAAAAAAAAAAAAAAAAAAAAGTATAGATCCACGGTTGAGAGGACGCACAACAGAGTCCACTTTCACATCTGGACACAGAAGCGCTCGTCCCTTGCAGCCTCTCGCCGAGCACCCTCCCCTCCGTGCCTTCTTCCCTCCCCTCCTGTTGCTCTCCCGCCCTTCTGCCGCAACCCCCCCTCCCCCTTTCCCCAGCCCAGGAAAAACTTCTGGCCGGCCTCTGGCCCACTTGTGTCCTCCCCCTTTCCTGCTGAATGTGTGCCACTCTGTTACAGTAGAGACAGATGACACTGGGGACTTTGTGAGCTCAGCTGGTGCATTTATACCGCTGCCCCCTAGTGGATGGGCAGGAACCTCCTCGGAAAATGACGTACTGAGGGATGGGAAAAATCAACGCCGCATGTGATTGAGTACCATTCCAATCTTGTAGCGAGAGATGTCCGATAATGGCTTTTTTGCCAATATCCGATATTGTCCAACTCTTAATTTCCGATTCCGATATCAACCAATACCGATACATACATTCGTGGAATTAACACATTATTATGCCTAATTCTGTCGTGATGCCCCGCTGGATGCATTAAACAATGTAACAAGGTTTTCCAAAATAAATCAACTCAAGTTATGGAAAAAAAAATGCCAACATGGCACTGCCATATTTATTATTGAAGTCACAAAGTGCATTATATTTTTTTAACATGCCTCAAAACAGCAGCTTGGAATTTGGGACATGCTCTCCCTGAGAGAGCATGAGGAGGTTGAGGTGGGCGGGGTTGAGGTGTAGCAGGGCGTGTATAGTGTAGCGTCCCGTAAGAGTTAGTGCTGCAAGGGGTTCTGGGTATTTGTTCTGTTGTGTTTATGTTGTGTTACGGCATACTTGCCAACCTTGAGACCTCCAATTTCGGGAGGTGGGGGGTGGGGGGTGGGTGCGGGGGGCGTGGTTAAGAGGGGAGGAGTATATTTACAGCTAGAATTCACCAAGTCAAGTATTTCATATATATATATATATATATATATATATATATATATATATATATATATATATATATATATATATATATATATATATATCCCTGCGACCCCGAAGGGAATAAGCGGTAGAAAATGGATGGATGGATGGATATATATATAAGAAATAATTGACTTTCAGTTAATTCTAGCTATATATATATATATATATATATATATATATATATATATATATATATATATATATATATATAAATAAAAGAAATACTTGAATTTCAGTGTTCAATTATTTGCACATATACACACACATAACACTCATCTACTCATTGTTGAGTTAAGGGTTGAATTGTCCATCCTTGTTCTATTCTCTGTCACTACCTTTCTAACCATGCTGAACACCCTCTCTGATGATGCATTGCTGTGTGACACGCACAAAAGTGCTTTCATCAAATGCACTAGATGGCAGTATTGTCCTGTTTAAGAGTGTCACAACATTGCTGTTTACGGCAGACGGACTGCTTTACTGTAGACGTTCTTTATATTGTGGGAAAGCGGACTCAGGTCCGCATGGAGCTGGAGGGGGCGTGGATTCCAGCTCCGCCTGAATTTCGGGAGATTTCCGGGAGAAAATTTGTCCCGGGAGGTTTTCGGGAGAGGCGCTGAATTTCGGGAGTCTCCCGGAAAATCCGGGAGGGTTGGCAAGTATGTGTTACGGTGTGGATGTTCTCCCGAAATGTGTTTGTCATTCTTGTTTGGTGTGGGTTCACAGTGTGGCGCATATTTGTACCAGTGTTAAAGTTGTTTATACGGCCACCCTCGGTGTGACCTGTATGGCTGTTGACCAAGAATGCCTTGCATTCACTTGTGTGTGTCAAAAGCCGTAGATATTATGTGAATGGGCCGGCACGTAAAGGAAGTACCTTAAAGGCACGCCCCCAATATTGTATATATTTTTTTAAACATGCCTCAAAACAGCAGCTTGGAATTTGGGACATGCTCTCCCTGAGAGAGCATGAGGAGGTTGAGGTGGGCGGGGTTGAGGTGGGGGGGCAGGGGGTAGCAGGGGAGTGTATATTGTAGCGTCCCGGAAGAGTTAGTGCTGCAAGGGGTTCTGGGTATTTGTTCTGTTGTGTTTATGTTGTGATACGGTGCGGATGTTCTCCCGAAATGTGTTTGTCATTCTTCTTTGGTGTGGGTTCACAGTGTGGCGCATATTTGTAACAGTGTTAAAGTTGTTTATACGGCCACCCTCGGTGTGACCTGTATGGCTGTTGACATGGCATTCACTTGTGTGTGTGAAAAGCCGTAGATATTATGTGATTGGGCCGGCACGCAAAGGCAGTGCCTTTAGGGTTTCTTGGTGCTCTGTACTTCTCCCTACGTCCGTGTACACAGCGGCGTAATAAAAAGTCATACATTTTACTTTTTGAAACAGATACCGATAATTTCCGATATTACATTTTAAAGCATTTATCGGCCGATAATATCGTCGCAGCGGTACTTAGTTGTAGTACACCTTTCCACCACTTGTGGCAGTAATGACAATATCAAATGAACACAAAAAGAAGACGAGAAGTTTCTTAAGCGCAAAAAATGTCACTAAAGCGGTGAAACTGTATTTTCATTTTATTTAGGAAAAACATAAATTACGATTTATCATACATTTTGTGATATTTTTTTATTTTATTTTAGCACTGCATATGTGTATGTAAATTTATTTTTCTTATCTTTTGCAGTATATTTGACTAGTACTATATTTATTTGTGTAATCAGACTGGCCTAAGCCTTGATAATAATCTTTGTGATTAATATAATTTAATAACCTGTTCAACTGTGGGATATAATTATTAAATACCGTTAAAATCAAGAGTAGGATTACTAACTCAGTGTTAATATTTGAGTGGGCCCTGGCCCTGTCTGTAGTGGAAAAGCTGGTCCCCGAGGGCAAAAAGGTTATTAATAATATTAAGAATAATAAATGTAATTTCATAGCGCCTTTTAGGAAACTCAGGGCCGCTTTACAACAATATAAAATACAATAAAACCAAGGCATATAAATAAATAAACAACACAATAGAATAGAAATAAGGCAAAGGTATTTGGTGAGTTAGACAAAGAAGGCAGACCATGACATGTGTGTTTTGAGTTTAGATGTGAAGGTGGGTTAAGAACCCCTGGCATAGATTATGTTTTACAGTCCATCTTCAAGCCGTTTTCTGACCGTCTCTTCAAAATGTCTTATTTACATGCCTCCACTTCGACAGCGTCCTCACCACTTTTGTTGTACCGGTTGTTTTTAGCGCTTCCATAGCGGGTCTCCTGACAGATGTAAATCTGAAGTGTACGCTACTTTATATTAGAAATGGCAACAGCGGAGAATGAATGCCCCATAACAAGAGGATAGAGAAAAAGAAGGAGCTTATTGACTACGGCGCGGGCTATAACGGCGGACGTGTGCACATTTTTAGGACTAATGCAGATCCTAAATACACATCAGCAGGTTTTAGAAGGTAAGAAAAGTTGGTTTTGCATAATATTGCTAATAGGTGTAATTTTGCGGTCCTTAAACACACACCATAATAACGCCGTATGTTGAAGCGCAGTACGTCTGACTATGGTAGCCGTAATGCTCTGACAATCCATCAAGCGGTGCGGCGTCTTAGCTTACCAAAGTCGTATTAAAACATTTTGACGGGTTTTTGAGCGCCGTGTGTAATGTTCTATATTCTCAATGGAACGTAAACGTTTTGGGCTTGCTTGCTTGAATCCTTTATTGAACAGGCGTCAGCTTGCAGTCCACCCGTCTCTCTTATGTGTGACTGCCATCTACTGGCCACACTTATTGTATATAAGGCGCACCGGGTTATAAGGCACACTGTCGATTCTTGCGCCTTATAATTTGAAAAATGCAGTACATTGCGATAGACATTTGGGGATTTTACCAAACGGACAGTAGTCAGACCAATGTGATCTGTAAATACAGTACTGCCATCTAGTGTCTTGGAAGTGCAACTGCATTACAAATGAGACTCAAATCTAATTAAAGCTGCAAGCAGCATTGGTCGGGCGTATTTGGCAGGTGCTAGTCCTAACTGTCCCAATACTTTTGTCCAGTGATAGTCCTAAGTGTCCCAATACTTTTGTCTACTTTTAGTCTGAAGTGTCCCAAGACTTTTGTCTAGTGTACCTACCTTGTCTGCATTGTGTGGGCACGTTGGTGCTTCCTGCTTTTAAGCAGCCATCTTAAAAAAACAGCAGCGCAGCAGCATCAGTGCAGCGGGTCTTTGAAGGGTCATAAAATCAAAACCGGAGTAGTTAGAAAAAAAGCGCTTCTGTCATTGTAATCACAAGGGTTCAATCTCTCTCCTGTGCTAGTTTGAAGGCGAAAAGACAAACGCGCTCAGAGGAGATCGTTTTTGAAGGAAGGTGACCGGTTTTTACAAAAAATGTGTTTTGAAGGGGGAATAGCAAACTTCCTGTTGATTTTTGCTGGAGGTTGTCAATTTATGAAATGTAGGTCTAAGTGAGACCTACATAGAGGTTTTTGTTTCATGTCTCTCCGACCTTCCCAGTGGGAGTTACAGGCAGTTTTGTCATTTTTTTCTTCCGAGGAGCAGTTTTTTTTGCGTTTTATTAAAAAATTGCAGTAGAGCGCAATTTTGAGATTTGGGGTTAGGTTTTTTTTTTAGATCGCAATGTTTGCCAGTCCTGATGTGTGCGTTTAGTTTGGTGAGTTTTGACGCATGTTAAGGGGGTCAAATTACAGCTCAAAGAGGCAAAAGTGACTGTTTTTAGTACTTTTTTGTCTTGAAGGGGGAATTGCCAACTTCCTGTTGATTTCTGCCCGATGATATACAATTATGAAAACTAGGTCTAAGTCAGACCTACATACAGGTTTTTGTTTCATGTCTCTCCGATCTTCCTAGTGGGAGATATAGGCAGTCGAGTTTTTTTCTTTCCTAGGGGGCGCTAGAGTGCAATTTTGAGTTTTGGGGTTCGTTTTTTTTAAAAAAAAGGTAATTTTCGCAGGTCCTGATGTGTGGGTCAAATATGGTGAGTTTTGAAGCATGTTAAGTGGGTCAAATTACAGTTTAATGTGGCGGCGGAAGAATAAAGAATAAAGAATAAAACCTTACAAATTCAATAGGTCCTTATGTCCCATTGCATAAGGACTCCCAAGTCCTTATACAATGGGCCATGCGGGCCCTAATAATAACATAAGATATAAGAAGTGGACAGCACAGATATCATAATCAGCTCATTTTTTTAAAGCCTACAAACAATTACCATTTGTTAACACACTAAAGTACCGAAAATCCGTAAAGTCAAGGGACGTATAGATTCCCAGGTACCGTATCGGTTCAAATGTGAATGGTACTCATCCCTGGTTGTGGATTACCCCCACCTTTGCAGCCCACTGCCACAGACACACCCTCAGTCTATGGGAACACTGGAAGTAAGCCTTCTTGTGGGGTTAACCAAGAAAATAGATACTACTTAAGGAGGTTGCCTAGAGCCATAGCTGTTAATGCTCATGTGTTCTGGCTCGGTGCTGATTAGAAGCCCCAGAAATTATTTGTTTTTTAACACCACTCTGCAGCAAAATGAGACGATGCCATTCATTACATGAAGTAAATCAGAGCATTTACGGTGTTTATTTCCAACTGCAAGAATCCGCTTTATAATCCAATCAAATTGGACATCGACCAACTAAATTTCAGTTTAACATCAAGATGTCGAGGACATCCTGACCAAATATTATTACTGGTCGAGTGTTTTTTTTTAAGATTACTAGTTTGACCCGTAGAATCTACTAGAGTTATCCAAATACCCTTTAGAGCGGGGATGTCAAAATCCAAGCATGTGGGGACCAATTTGATATTTTTCAGTTTAAAAAAATAATTCAATATGTATATATGTTTTTTACCTTTATGTTTGATCTTGGAGTTCCAGGTCTCAGTCACAAAAATGTTAAAAATTAGTCATATATGTTATTTTTTTTAATTTTTATTATTCAACGCTTAAATCTTTAGGTCAGCGTAAGGTTTATTTGTCGGTATTACGTTTTTTTTGTTGTCATTTATTTATGTGTTATGCCCTATTTGTCAAAGAAAACCCATTTTTTATGGCAAAAACACCAAATATGCAACATTTTCCCCTCAAAAAGTGTCAATGTTTGATGTTAAGTCAACACAGCTTTAAATAGGTCAATAAATCATAACAACATTGATTTTAATTCTTTATTATTTTCTGAGCAAAGACAGTTTACATTTTTTTTGTTTTTAAATCCACTAAAGTTATTGGCGATCCAAAAGAACTCCACTCCACAGTTTTAACAATTGTTTTTGTTTTGTTTTACTTGTAATGCTTAATTAAATCTCTAGATCAGGGGTCACCAAACTTTTTGAAACCAAGAGCTACTTCTTGGGTACTGATTAATGCAAAGGGCTACCAGTTTCCTTCCATCCATTTTCTACCGCTTATTCCCTTTGGGGTCGCGGGGGGTCGCTGGAGCCTATCTCAGCTACAATCGGGCGGAAGGCGGGGTACACCCTGGACAAGTCGCCACCTCATCGCAGGGGCTACCAGTTTGATACACACTTAAATTGTCATGTCTGTGTAATCATGTTTTGTTTTAAGTCATGTTTTGTTTAGTTTCTGGCTTTTCACTCCCTTGTCTTGTTTGCATGATTACCCATTAGTTTCACCTGTTCCACGTTTGGACTCATTGTGCACTCTTGTTTGTCACCATAGCAACCATTAGTTTTCACCTGTCACGTCACGCACCTGTTTCACGTTTTGAGTCACGCACCTGTTTTCGTTAATCATGTCTGTGTTATTTAAGCTTTTCATTTTCTGTTGTTCGTCCTGACGACATCACCACATTTATGCTCTGTCCATTCTTTCCATGTCCATTCTTCATGCAACTATTTTTGTCCAAGCCAAGTAAGTTTTTGTTCCATGTTTATAGTCTTTTTGGTTTCATAGTTTGTTCTCCGCCATTGTGCGTGTTTTTCGTTTGTACTTTTTTGCTATAGTCTTTTGGTTTCATAGTTTATTCTCCGCCACTGTGCGCGCTTTTCGTTTATTCTTTTTTTGATAGTTTAAATAAATCATGTATTTACCTTCACGCCATGACCAGTCCAGTTCATTTGCACCACGGGAGAACAAACCACGCCAAAGTCCAAGTCCTGACATAAATAAATTGCCAGAAATAGCCAATTTGCTCAATTTACCTTTAACTCCATGTTATTATTAATAATGAATGATATTTATCTTTGTGGAAACACTGATCATCTTAATAATTTCTCACAATAAATATATATAGAAACAGATAAATATCAATATGCAACACTTTATTTTTATATTTTCTCTTAAGTGCACATTTTTGAAATTGAACATTTTCAAATGATCACTTCTAAGACACAATATCCCATTTTAACTAGCTCGCCACTAACATTTTTTAACAAATCATGAATTACTTTGCACCATGTTTGTAAAAATAATAACTCATGTAAAATACAAAAGTCAACTCTCAAATTTTTAAATAAATCATGTCACATTTTGAACTGGACACCAAATCTGTTATCTGTTTATTTGTCAGTTAGTGAAGACCAAGTCTTTAAAATATTTTCTTGGATTTTTTTATTGTCTCTCTTAGAATTAAAAATGTTGAGCAAAGCGAGACCAGCTTGCTAGTAAATAAATACAATTTAAAAAATAGAGGCAGCTCACTGGTAAGTGCTGCTATTTGAGCTATTTTTAGAACAGGCCAGCGGGCGACTCATCTGGTCCTTACGGGCTACCTGTGTTGGTGACCCGTGCTCTAGATCAACTTCAGATCTAATCTGTCGATTATAATTTTCAATATTTTTTTCATGTTTTTGTTGGTTAGTTTAATGCCCTTGTTTTTTAAGGCTACCACACAAAAGACGCAATATCCAAATAAATAAACAAGTGGAATATTTGATGTGAAGTAATTGGCGCCTTGAATAGGTCAATGATTTGGATTCATTCTTTTTTTTTTTAGCAATGACAGTTTTAAAGAAAAAAAACAACCAGCCTGCATGGCAGTGTTGTGTTATTACTAGGGTTGTACGGTATACCGGTACTTTACTAGTACAATACTAATGAATCATATTCGGTACTATACCGCCTCTAAAAAGTACCAAGTACTTTAGCATCACAAAATCTTCTTTTGTTTTTTTAACATTCATATTATGTTTATAAACTCAGGAAATACGTCCCTGGACCCATGAGGACTTTGAATATGACCAATGTATGATCCTGTAACTACTTGGTATCGGATTGATACCCAAATGTGTGGTATCATCCAAAACTAATGTAAAATATCAAACAACAGAAGAGTAAGTGATTATTACATTTTAACAGAAGTGTAGATGGAACATGTTAAAATAGAAAGTAAGCAGATATTAACAGTAAATGTACAAGTAGATTAATAATTCATTTTCTACCACGTGTCCTTTATAATTTTGACATAATAATAGGTAGATAAATGACACAATATGTTACTGCATAGACTAATTAGGAGTCTTTGTTTGTTTACTTACTACTAAAAGACAAGTTGTCTAATATGTTCACTATTTTTATTTAAGGACAAACTAGCAATAGGAAATATATGTTTAAAAACCTCTTAAAGCCCAAGCTGTTTACTTGCTTTTTTTTAAATTATTTATCTTTGCTATTTGGGCTTATTGGACCCTAATTAGAAAAAAAATAAAATCATCTTTTGATATGATGTACTTAGTCCATAAGTACACAAACGTGTACTTCATGTGTAGTGATATGCTAATTTTTATTTTTCCATTTTTTTTCCAAATTCCATTGTATGCTATACTCTTCTGACACCACCAGATGGCAGTATAAGTGTCCACATAAGCGGCCATAAGACCCCAATTCAGTAGTGTGCACAATTTTGGAAATAAGAGCTAAAAGGTGCTGTCCGCGTATGTGGCTACAAAGGCCTTTAGAGGTTTAATGTACCGTCAGATTTTTTTCTTAAAATTAAGCCAACAATGCAATTTTTGAGGGACCCCTTTATTTAGAAAAGTATCGAAAAGTACGGAAAAGCAACGAAATACATTTTGGTACCGGTACTAAAATGCTGGTATTGGTACAACACTAATTATTAGAGTAAAGTTTGTCAAGATTTCAACTTTTTCTCATAACATTTCACCTTTTTCTCCACTTCTTGATGTTTTTTTTTTTAATAATAGTATTTTCAGAATGTGCCACTCGTTGAAAAATTAGCTGCGGGCCGAGAAAGGACCCCGGGGTCACATTTTGAACACCCCTGCTTTAAAGCGACACTGAACCGCCGAAGAGGTTTCAACTTGCTCGGTGGCCTAGTGCAGTGTTTTTCAACCTTTTTTGAGCCAAGGCACATTTTTTGCGTTCAAAAAATCCGGAGGCACACCACCAGCAGAAATCATAAACTCAGTTGACAGTTAAAAGTCATTGTCGCAATTGTTGGATATGCCTTTAAACCATAACCAAGCATGCATCACTATAGCTCTTGTCTCAAAGTAGGTGTACTGTCACCACCTGTCACATGACGCCATGACTTATTTGGAGTTTTTTTTGCTGTTTTCTTGTGTGTAGTGTTTTAGTTCTTGTCTTGAGCTCCTATTTTGGTGGCTTTTTCTCTTTTTTTTGGTATTTTCCTGTAGCAGTTTCATGTCTTCCTTTGAGCGATATTTCCCGCATCTACTTTGTTTTAGCAATCAAGAATATTTCAGTTGTTTTTATTCTTCTTTGTGGGGACATTGTTGATTGTCATGTCATGTACGGATGTACATTGTCTCTGCTCCACAGTAAGTCTTTGCTGTCGTCCAGCATTCTGTTTTTGTTTACTTTGTAGCCAGTTCAGTTTTAGTTTCGTTCTACATAGCCTTTCCTAAGCTTCAATGCCTTTTCTTAAGCGCACTCACCTTTTGTTTATTTTTGGTTTAAGCAATTTTGAGTTTTTTGCTGTTTTCCTGTGTGTAGTGTCTTGCGCTCCTATTTTGGTGGCTTTTTCTCTTTTTTTTGGTATTTTCCTGTAGCAGTTTTATGTCTTCCTTTGAGCGATATTTCCCGCATCTACTTTGTTTTAGCAATCAAGAATATTTCAGTTGTTTTTATTCTTCTTTGTGGGGACATTGTTGATTGTCATGTCATGTTCGGATGTACCTTGTCTCTGCTCCACAGTAAGTCTTTGCTGTTGTCCAGCATTCTGTTTTTGTTTACTTTGTAGCCAGTTCAGTTTTAGTTTCGTTCTGCATAGCCTTCCCTAAGCTTCAATGCCTTTTTTTAAGGGCATTTGCCTTTTGTTTATTTTTGGTTTAAGCATAAGACACTATTTTTCCTGCATTTACAAAGCAATTAGTTACCGGCTCCCACCTACTGATATGGAAGAGTGTTACACGGTTACTCTGCCGAGCTCTAGACAGCACCGACACTCAACAACAACAACACATAATTTGCAGACTATAATTACTGGTTTGCAAAAATGTTTTTAACCCAAATATGTGAAATTAGATAATCTCCCACGGCACACCAGACTGTATCTCATGGCACACTAGTGTGCCGCGGCACAGTGGTTGAAAAACCCGCCCTGAGATGGGTAGGTTGTGAGTTCAAACCCCGGCCGAGTCATACCAAAGACTATACAAATGGGACCCATTACCTCCCTGCTTGACACTCAGCATCAAGGGTTGGAATTGGGGGTTAAATCACCAAAAATTATTCCCGGGCGCGGCCACCGCTGCTGCCCACTGCTCCCCTCACCTCCCAGGGGGGTGATCGAGGGCGATGGGTGAAATGCAGAGAATAATTTCGCCACACTTAGTGTGTGTGTGACAATCATTGGTACTTTAACTTTATTATTGTATATGGCATTTTATTACAAATCAATACGCGTCCTGGTCTGATGGTACAATAATCCCTGAAGAGCAGTTAAGAACATTCAGGGCACTATTTGGACTTCTTCTAGCCGGGTTTTAAGGCTCCTCCACAAAGATGAACTGCAGTGCTGAATTCTAGCAAAGGAACGCCACACAAACTTGCAAAAAAGGGGATGACGAGTCAGGTGTGTGGAGACAATATTTGATTACATGCAAACATGTGGCGTAACCCCGGCGGCCCGTGCCTGACATGGCGACCTGACCTCAGGTGCTGGCACCGCGGCGGGCAGGCGAGCACAAAGACACTCCAGGCTGGCAGCCTGCCGCGGAAACAAATGAGACGCTAACTGCCAGAGCGGCCGAGTAGCAGGTGTTTGACGAGGTCTGGCCGGGGTCCATCCCGGTGAAAGAACCCTAATAAGTATGGAAGAAAGCTAATGTATCGCTGCTGGTGGCCTGTCACGCACACAAGTGATGGATCGCTGGAAGTCCGCTCTGACGATGTGCTTCTGGAGCTCCGACTCCACCCGGGAGAGTGGAGACTGTCGGAGGCAGATATTTACATATATCCGAATTTAAGTGTTACTTCTTTTTATTTCATAATCATATTACAAAACAGCTAGTGTTTTTCTTCCAATTGTGGTCTTTTGGTTGTCTGCAAAACTGTGTGCTTAACCTTGAATGAGGAATGTTAGAGAGAGAGAGAGATAATGGACATTTGTTTTGGCTAGAGACACAGGACTGCCAGGGACTTAAGAGGGGAGAGGGTGTTTCGGGGGGAAGACGATTTTAGGGGCGCACTTGAATGTTCTATGCTGGACTGGTCTTAAGGTATATCTGCAAAGCTTTGCAAATATATTACAAAATACCTATTCTGTCTCTGGTGGTTTTTCAACTCAGCTTTAAGTGTCGTAAAGAGCTTGGGAGCGACTTGTGACTTGAATTCCCTGGGAGGAACAACTGGTCCAAACGCAATAATTTGGGGGCTCGTCCGGTGCGCCACGCTGAGAATTGGACACCTCTTACATTCTTCTGGACAGACTCACTAGCGGCCAAACATAAAACAAGGTAAGCAGAGCCTTTTTCTAAAATCTGCTTTAGGAGTCTGTCTTGAAGTATGTACCGTATTTTCCGCACCATAAGCCGCCCTGGGTTATAAGCCGCCCCTTCAATGAACGGCATATTTCAAAACTTTGTCCACCTATAAGCCGCCCCGTGTTATAAGCCGCATCTAACTGCGCTAAAGGGAATGTCAAAAAAACAGTCAGATAGGTCAGTCAAACTTTAATAATATATTAAAAACCAGCGTTCTAACAACTCTGTTCACTCCCAAAATGTACGGTAATGTGCAAATGTGCAATCACAAACGTAGTAAAATTCAAAATAGTGCAGAGCAATAACATCAATAACTTAATGTTGCTCGAACGTTAATGTCACAACACACAAAATAAACATAACGCTCACTTTCTGAAGTTATTCTTCATTCATAAATCCCTCAAATTCTTCTCCTTCGGTGTCCGAATTAAAAAGTTGGGCGAATACGGGATCCAAAATGGACGTCTCGTCGAAGTCATTGCCTTCCGGAAAGCTCGGACCACAGTTGTGACCGAAATATCCGCCCAGGCATTTACGATCCACTGGCAGATGTTGGCGTATGTCGTCCGGCGCTGTCTGCCTGTCTTAGTGAAGGTGTGTTCGCCGTCGGTCATCCATTGTTCCCACGCTGTTCGCAGTCGTGCTTTAAATGCCCTGTTGACACCAATATCGAGCGGTTGGAGTTCTTTGGTTAATCCACCCGGAATGACGGCGAGTGTTGTATTTGTGTGCTTCACTTGTTTTTTGACACCATCTGTGATGTGGGCGCGCATGGAGTCGTATATCAACATGGAACACACAAAGGAAATGAAACGTAATAACCGCGCGCTTCTTCTTCTATGGGGGCGGGTGGTTGCTTACAGTAGAAGAAGAAGCGCTTCCTCTTCTATGGGGGCGGGTGCTTACCTTGGCGGTTACTTACCGTAGAAGAAGAAGCGCTTCCTCTTCTACGGGGAAAAAAGATGGCGGCTGTTTACCGTAGTTGCGAGACCGAAACTTTATGAAAATGAATCTTAATATTAATCCATATATAAAGCGCACCGGGTTATAAGCCGCACTGTCAGCTTTTGAGTAAATTTGTGGTTTTTAGGTGCGGCTAATAGTGCGGAAAATACGGTAAGTCAAACACTGTTTGTACCCCAGACACAGAGTGGCGATTTTGATAGATTGGTTGCATTTTGCCTTGTCCGCCATTGATATGGTGGCCAACTCATGTCATTGCGTCTTAAATCTTTCACCTGTGACTAGAATGGTTGGAGGTTCAAGTCCTTTCGTATGTTATATTCTTGGGTTAGAGTCCGTTTGAATAATACGATAAAGATTTAAGTTCAAGTCCT
Source organism: Nerophis lumbriciformis (assembly GCF_033978685.3). Taxonomy (NCBI): domain Eukaryota; kingdom Metazoa; phylum Chordata; class Actinopteri; order Syngnathiformes; family Syngnathidae; genus Nerophis; species Nerophis lumbriciformis. The sequence continues at coordinate 10,293,134 of NC_084553.2, forward strand.
TTCGTATGTTATATTCTTGGGTTAGAGTCCGTTTGAATAATACGATAAAGATTTAGGTTCAAGGTCTTTTCGTATGTTATATTCTTGGGTTCAAGTCCGTTTGAATAATACGATAAAGATTTAGGTTCAAGGTCCTTTCGTATGTTATATTCTTGGGTTCAAGTCCGTTTGAATAATACGATAAAGATTTAGGTTCAAGTCCTTTCGTACGTTATATTCTTGGGTTAGAGTCCGTTTGAATAATACGATAAAGATTTAGGTTCAAGGTCCTTCCGTATGTTATATTCTTGGGTTCAAGTCCGTTTGAATAATACGATAAAGATAGATTACCGTGACGGGCTGCTTCACTGACGAGTAACCAAATAGTCGCCCGTGATTTCCCAAAACGCTCGTGTAGGGCGGCCTCATCACACAGCAACACACATTCCATTTTGTGGCCAATGTGAGGCGGATGAGGAAGGCAGTCGGACATATTTGAGTGGTTATGAGGCTTTAATGTGGACGGAATGTGCGACCCTGAAAGAGACAAGCGGTAGAAAATGGATGGATGGATGGAATGCAACTCACTACAAGTGGCGTGAAATCCGGACTCTTTAAGGCGCACTTAAAATCATTTAATTTTCTCAAAAATCGACAAGTGCGCCTTAAAACCCGGTGCACCTTATGTACGGAATAATTCTGGTTGTGCTTACCGACCACGAAGCAATTTTATTTGGTACATGGTGTAATGATAAGTGTGACCAGTAGATGGCAGTCACACATAAGAGATACGCGTAGACCAGTGTTTTTCAACCACTGTGCCAGTCTGGTGTGCCGTGGTAGATTATCTAATTTCACCTATTTGGGTTAAAAATATATTTTTTGCAAAGCAGTAAATATAGTCTGCAAATGATGTGCTGTTGTTGAGTGTTGGTGCTGTCTAGAGCTCGGTAATACTCTTCCATATCAGTAGGTGGCAGCAGGTAGCTAATTGCTTTGTAGATGTCGGAAACAGCGGGAGGCAGTGTGCAGGTAAAAAGGTGTCTAATGTTAAACCAAAAATAAACAAAAGATGAGTGCCGCTAAGAAAAGGCATTGAAGCTTAGGGAAGGCTATGCAGAACGAAACTAAAACTGAACTGGCTACAAAGTAAACAAAAAACAGAATGCTGGATGACAGCAAAGACTTACTGTGGAGCAAAGACAAAGTACATCCGAACATGACATGACAATCAACAATGTCGCCACAAAGAAGGATAAAAACAACTGAAATATTCTTCATTGCTAAAAACAAAGTAGATGCGGGAAATATCGCTCAAAGGAAGACATGAAACTGCTACAGGAAAATACCAAAAAAAGAGAAAAAGCCACCAAAATAGGAGCGCAAGACACTACACACAGGAAAACAGCAAAAAACTCAAAATAAGTCACAGCGTGATGTGACAGGTGGTGACAGTACACCTACTTTGAGACAAGAGCTATAGTGATGCATGCTTGGTTATGATTTAAAGTCACATCCAACAATTGCGACGACGACTTTTTACTGTCAACTGAGTTTCGTTTTTTAATGGTTTCTGCTGGTGGTGTGCCTCTGCATTTTTTCAACGCAAAAAATGTGCCTTGGCTCAAAAAAGGTTGAAAAACGCTGCTGTAGACTGCAATATGACGCCAGTAAACAACACCAAAACTTTAAATGTTGCATTGAAAATAAAGAACATTACAGACGGCGTTCAAAAATCTGTCAAAAATGTTTTAGTACGACTTTGAAACTGCACCACTTGATGGATTGTCAGAGCATTACGGCTACCTTAGTCGGAGATACCAGTATTACTATGGTGTGTGTATAAAGACCGTAAAATGGCACTCATATTATCTGGCGTTTTGTTTCGCTATACTATGCAAAACCAACTTTTCTTACCTTCTGGTACCTGCTGATGTGTATTTGACATCTGCATAAGTCCTGAAAATGTGCGCGCTTCCGCCTAGCTATTCCGTGCTGACACCGTAGTCGATAAGCTTCTTCTTTTTGTCCATCTTCTTGTTTAGGACATTCATCCTCCACTGTTGCCATTTCTAATATAAAGTAGTGTAAAGTTCTAACTAGAGATGTCCGATAATATCGGCCGATAAATGCTTTGAAAGGTAATATCGGAAATGATCGGTTTCAAAATTATCGGTATCGGTTTCAAAAAGTAAAATGTATGACTTTTTAAAACGCAGCTGTGTACACGGACGTAGGGAGAAGTAAAGAGCGTCAATAAACCTTGAAGGCACTGCCTTTGCGTGCCGGCCCAGTCAAATAATATCGACGGCTTTTCACACACACAAGTGAATGCTATGCATACTTGGTCAACAGCCATACAGGTCACACCGAGGGTGGCCGTATAAACAACTTTAACACTGTTACAAATATGCGCCACACTGTGAACCCACACCAAACGAGAATGACAAACACATTTCGGGAGAACATCTGCACCGTAACACAACATAAACACAACAGAACAAATACCCAGAACCCCTCGCAGCACTAACTCTGAGGAAAAACTCAACCCAATGGGATAACAATGAGAAACCTTGGAGGGGACCGCAGATGTAACATAATAGTGAGAGTCCAGTCCATAGTGGATCTAACATAATAGTGAGAGTCCAGTCCATAGTGGATCTAAGATAATAGTGAGAGTCCAGTCCATAGTGGATCTAACAGAATAGTGAGAGTCTAGTCATTAGGGGATCTAACATAATATTGTGAGAGTCTAGTCCATAGTGGATCTAACGTAATAGTGTGAGAGTCCAGTCCATAGTGGATCTAACATAATAGTGTGAGAGTCCAGTCCATAGTGGATCTAACATAATAGTGAGAGTCCAGTCCATAGTGGATCTAACATAATATTGTGAGAGTCCAGTCCATAGTGGATCCAACATAATAGTGAGAGTCCAGTCCATAGTGAATGCAAATCATACTTGGTCAAAAGCCATACAGGTCACACTGAGGGTGGCCGTATAAACAACTTTAACACTGTTACAAATATGCGCCACACTGTGAACCCACACCAAACGAGAATGACAAACACATTTCGGGAGAACATCCGCACCGTATCACAACATAAACACAACAGAACAAATACCCAGAAACCCTTGCAGCACTAACTCTTCCGGGACGCTACAATATACACCCCGGCTACTACCAAACCTCGACCCTCACCCCCATCTCCCGAATTCGGCGGTCTCAAGGTTGGCAAGTATGCTCTAGTATACTCTGGACTGAAGCTGTGTGCCTTCATTGTTTTTGTAGCTGTTGTTTTGAGGCATGTTTTAAAAAGAAAAAAATAATGCACTTTGTGAAAGTCAAAGTATAGTGTTTCCCATAGTTGTAATGGGTTAATGGGTATCAGGATTGTCTCAGGGAGAGCATGTCCCAAAATTCCAAGCTGTTTTGAGGCATGTTAAAAAAAAGAATGCGGACGTCGTGTCCTCCGGACCAAAGAGGAAAAGAACCATCCGGATTGTTATAGGCGCAAAGTTGAAAAGCCAGCATGTGTGATGGTATGGGGGTGTATTAGTGCCCAAGACATGGGTAACTTACACATCTGTGAAGGCGCCATTAATGCTGAAAGGTACATACAGGTTTTGGAGCATCATATGCTGCCATCCAATCAACGTTACCATGGACGCCCCTGCTTATTTCAGCAAGACAATGCCAAGCCACGTGTTACATCAACGTGGCTTCATAGTAAAAGAGTGCGGGTACTAGACTGGCCTGCCTGTAGTCCAGACCTGTCTCCCATTGAAAATGTGTGGCGCATCATGAAGCCTAAAATACCACAACGGAGACCCCTGGACTGTTGAACAACTTAAGCTGTACATCAAGCAAGAATGGGAAAGAATTCCACCTGAGAAGCTTAAAAAATGTGTCTCCTCAGTTCCCAAACATTTACTGAGTGTTGTTAAAAGGAAAGGCCATGTAACACAGTGGTGAACATGCCCTTTCCCAACTACTTTGGCACGTGTTGCAGCCATGAAATTATAAGTTAATTATTATTTGCAAAAAAAAAAATTAAGTTTATGAGTTTGAACATCAAATATGTTGTCTTTGTAGCATATTCAACTGAATATGGGTTGACAAGGATTTGCAAATCATTGTATTCCGTTTATATTTACATCTAACACAATTTCCCAACTCATATGGAACCGGGGTTTGTATAACCCTAACCCTCTAACCCTAAACCTAACCAAATAACTCTAAATTAAGTCTTTGTTACTTAGAATATGTGGAACTGTGGACCAGCTCTATACTCTCGGCAGGGTCCTTGAGGGTGCATGGGAGTTTGCCCAACCAGTCTACATGTGCTTTGTGGACTTGGAGAAGGCATTCGACCGTGTCCCTCGGGAAGTCCTGTGGGGAGTGCTCAGAGAGTATGGGGTATCGGACTGTCTGATTTTGGCGGTCCGCTCCCTGTATGATCAGTGTCAGAGCTTGGTCCGCATTGCCGGCAGTAAGTCGGACACGTTTCCAGTGAGGGTTGGACTCCGCCAAGGCTGCCCTTTGTCACCGATTCTGTTCATAACTTTTATGGACAGAATTTCTAGGCGCAGTCAAGGCGTTGAGGGGGTCCGGTTTGGTGGCTGCAGGATTAGGTCTCTGTTTTTTGCAGATGATGTGGTCCTGATGGCTTCATCTGGCCAGGATCTTCAGCTCTCACTGGATCAGTTCGCAGCCGAGTGTGAAGCGACTGGGATGAGAATCAGCACCTCCAAGTCCGAGTCCATGGTTCTCGCCCGGAAAAGGGTGGAATGCCATCTTCGGGTTGGGGGGGAGACCCTGCCCCAAGTGGAGGAGTTCAAGTACCTCGGAGTCTTGTTCACGAGTGGGGGAAGAGTGGATCGTGAGATCGACAGGCGGATCGGTGCGGCGTCTTCAGTAATGCGGACGCTGTATCGATCCGTTGTGGTGAAGAAGGAGCTGAGCCGAAAGGCAAAGCTCTCAATTTACCGGTCGATCTACGTTCCCATCCTCACCTATGGTCATGAGCTTTGGGTTATGACCGAAAGGACAAGATCACGGGTACAAGCGGCCGAAATGAGTTTCCTCCGCCGGGTGGCGGAGCTCTCCCTTAGAGATAGGGTGAGAAGCTCTGTCATCCGGGGGGAGCTCAAAGTAAAGCCGCTGCTCCTCCACATCGAGAGGAGCCAGATGAGGTGGTTCGGGCATCTGGTCAGGATGCCACCCGATCGCCTCCCTCGGGAGGTGTTTAGGGCACGTCCGACCGGTAGGAGGCCACGGGGAAGACCCAGGACACGTTGGGAAGACTATGTCTCCCGGCTGGCCTGGGAACGCCTCG